>NC_041216.1:4236784-4237471 GCF_002837175.3 Physeter macrocephalus
TTCTTTTCCTTTTTTTTTTTTTTTTTTTTTTTTGCGGTACACAGGCCTCTCACTGTTGTGGCTTCTCCCGTTGTGGAGCACAGGCTCCAGACATGCAGTCTCAGCGGCCATGGCTCATGGGCCTAGCTGCTCCGTGGCATGTGGGATCTTCCTGGACCGGGGCACAAACCCGTGTCCCCTGCATCAGCAGGCAGACTCTAAACCACTGTGCCACCAGGGAAGCCCTGATCATACAGTTTTTATTCTTCAATTTGTTAATATGGTGTATCACATTGATTGATTTGCATATATTGAAGAATCTTGCATCCCTGGGATAAATCTCACTTGACCATGGTGTATGATCCTTTTAACGTGTTGTTGGATTCTATTTGCTAGTATTTTGTTGAAGATTTTTGCGTCTATGTTCATCAGGGATATTGGTCTGTAATTTTCTTTCTTGTGTGTTATCTTTGTCTGGTTTTGGTATCAGGGTGATGATGGCCTCGTAGAATGAGCTTGGGAGTGTTCCTTCATCTGCAATGTTTTACAAGAATTTGAGAAGGATGGGTATTAGCTCTTCTCTAAATGTTTGATAGAATTCAACTTTGAAGCCATCTGGTCCTGGACTTTTGTTTGTTGGAAGATTTTTCATTATAGTTTCAATTTCATTACTTGTGATTGGTGTGTTCATATTTTCTATTTCTTCCT
>NC_041216.1:4242693-4279245 GCF_002837175.3 Physeter macrocephalus
TGTAGTAATCTCTTATGATCCTTTGTATTTCTGTGGTGTCAGTTGTAATTTCTCCTTTTTCACTTCTAATTTTATTTGTTTGAGTTCTGTCTCTCTTTTTCTTGATCAGTCTGGCTAAAGGTTTATCAATTTCTTTTATCTTCTCAAAGAACCAGCTTTTAGTTTCATTGATCTTTGCTGTTGTTTTCTAGTTGCTTTAGGTGTAAGGTTAGGTTGTTTATTTGAGATTTTTCTTGTTTCTTGAGGTAGGATTGTATTGCTATAAACTTCCCTCTTAGAGCTGCTTTTGCTGCATCCCATAGGTTTTGGGTTGTCGTGTTTTCGTTGTCATTTGTTTCTAGGTGTTTTTTGATTTCCTCTTTGATTTCTTCATGACTTCTTGGTTATTTAGTAGTATACTGTTTAGCCTCCATGTGTTTGTGTTTTTTACGTTTTTTTTCCCTGTAAATGATTTCTAATCTCATAGCATTGTGGTCAGAAAAGATGCTTAATATGATTTCAATGTTCTTAAATTTGCCAAGGCTTGATTTGTGACCCAAGATGTGATCTGTCCTGGAGAATGTTCCATGTGCACTTTAGAAGAAAGGGTTTTCTGCTGTTTTTGGATGGAATGTCCTATAAATATCAATTAAGCCTATCTGGTCTAATGTGTCATTTAAAGCTTGTGTTTCCTTATTAATTTTATGTCTGGATGGTCTGTCCATTGGTGTAAGTGGGGTGTTAAAGTCCCCCACTATTATTGTGTTATTGTCAATTTCCCCTTTTATGGCTGTTAGCATTTGCCTTATGTATTGAGGTGCTCCTATGTTGGGTGCATAAATATTTATAATTGTTATGTCTTCTTCTTGGATTGATCCCTTGATGATTATGTAGTGTCCTTCCTTATCTGTTGTAAGAGTCTTTATTTTAAAGTCTATTTTGTCTGATATGAGTATTGCTACTCCAGCTTTCTTTTAATTTCCATTTGATGGAATATCTTTTTCCACCCCCTCACTTTCAGTCTGTATGTGTCCCTATGTCTGAAGTGGATCTCTTGTAGACAGCATATATACAGGTCTTGTTTTCGTATCCATTCGGCCCGTCTGTGTCTTTTGGTTGGAGCATTTAATCCATTTACATTTAAGGTAATTATCGATATGTATGTTCCTATTACCATTTTCTTAATGGTTTTGGGTTTGTTTTTGTAGGTCTTTTTCTTCTCTTGTGTTTCCTGTTTAGAGAAGTTTCTTTATCATTTGTTTTAAAGCTGGTTTGGTGGTGCTGAATTCTCTTAGCTTTTGCTTGTCTGAAAAGCTTTTGACTTCTCCACTGAATCTGAAATAGATCCTTGCTGGGTAATCTTGGTTGTAGGTTTTTCTCTTTCATCACTTTAAGTATATCCTGCTACTCCCTTCTGGCCTGCAGAGTTTCTACTGAAAAATCGGCTGATAACATTACGGGGATTCCTTTGTATATTATTTTTTGTTTTATCTTTCTCTTCTTCTTCTGGGACCCCTATAATTTGAATGTTGATGTGTTTAATGTTGTCCCATAGGTCTCTGAGACTGTCCTCATTTCTTTTCATTCTTTTTAATTTATTCTGCTCTTCAGCAGTTATTTCTACCATTCTATCTTCCAGCTCACTTATTTGTTCTTCTGCCTCAGTAATTCTGGTATTGAGTCCTTCTAGTGTATTTTTCATTTCAGTTATTGTGTTGTTCATCACTGTTTGTTTGTTCTTTCGTTCTTCTAGGTCCTTGTTAAACATTTCTTGTATTTTCTCCATCTGTGCCTCCATTCTATTTCCGAAATCTTGGATCATCTTTACTATCATTACTCTGAATTCTTTTTCAGGTAGATTGCTTATTTCTTCTTCATTTATTTGGTCCTGTAGGTTTTTACCTTTCTCCTTTGTCTGTAACATATTTCTCTGTCATCTCTTTTTCGTTGATGGGTGGGGCTGTGTTCTTGTCTTGCTGGTTGTTTGGTCTGAGGTGTCCAGCCCTGGTGTTTGCAGGCAGTTGGCTGGAGCCATGTCTTGGTGCCAAGATGAGGACCTCTGGGAGAGCTCATACCTATTAATATTCCCTGTGGCCTGAAGTACTCTGTTATTCCAGCAGCTTGGACTCAGCACTCCCACCACAGGGGCTCAGGCCCAACCCCTGGCCTGGGAACCAAGACCCCGCAAGCCATGCAGCAGGGAAAAAAAACCCAAAAAAAACAAAACAGACAACAACAAAAAAGAGCATAACAATAACAAAGCATAAAAAATAAAATAAAATTAGAAAAATAAAATTGAAACAACAAAACACAACAGCAAAAAAATGTTGGAAAAAAATTAAAATAAATTAAAAATTAAAATTCCCTGGTGCCTTTGCTATTAGTGTCCTTGCCCCCATGGTGAGCTACATCCAACCCCTGCCTCCCCAGGAGGGCCTCCAAGACCTCTAGGTAGGTCTCTGAACCTGCTGTGTCAGCACCACCTCTGCGTGTGTGTTCCTTTCACCAGTGTCTGCCCCTGAAGCTGGCCTGGAGCGCGTATGCCTGCACAGGCCGGCTGGGGCGCTGGCTTCCATGGGTGTGTCCGTAGGGGCCGGCACAGCTGGAGGAGGCTTTGGAGGAGGGTGGTGCTCGGCCCACCTGGACCCGCGTGGCCCATGGAGGCTATGGGGAGGTGGCAGTGCTCAGGTCCACTGGGACCCACACAGCCAGAGGAGGCCTTGGCAGGGGTGGGGCTCAGGCCTGGGACCCGTGCAGCCAGAGGAGGCTTTGGCGGGGGTGGGCAAAAATAATGTTTTGATGTTCCCTACTCCTGCCCTTTGTTGCAAAACTCCAATATATCCTAGCTCCCCCCTCACCTCCTCGGAGCAGTTCTATCATGGCTACTTGAGATGCTGCCTCCTGGGTTTAAAGTCCTAAAGATTCCCACTGAATTGTTAGCACAAGTTCATGTGCCTGATGCACAGTGAAGCCAAACAAACTGAAACATCGGAGTTTGGAGCAGAGAAAGGTTTATTGCAGGACCATGCAAGGAGACAGATGTCTCATTCCCTAAAAAGCCCCGAGCTCCCGGTAGGGTTTTGGCAAAGCATTTTTAAAAGCAGGTGAGGGGGTGGTCTTCCCTGGTGGCTCATTGGTTAAGAATCTGCCTGCCAATGCAGGGGACATGGGTTCGATCCCGGGTCTGGGAAGATCCCACATGCCGCGGAGCAACAAAGCCCGTGTGCCACAGCTACCAAGCCTGCACTCTAGAGCCCAAGAACCACAACTACTGAAGCCCTCGTGCCTAGAGCCTGTGCTCCACCACAAGAGAAGCCACCGCAATGAGAAGCCTGCGCACCACAACAAAGCATAGCCCCTGCTCCATGGCAACTAGAGAAAAGCCTGTGCACAGCAACAAAGACCCAACGCAGCCAAAAAAAAAAAAAAAAGCCAGGTGAGGGAGGTGGGTCAAAGGGTAAGTGATCAGCTCATGAACAGTTCTCTGATTGGCTGATGGTGAGGTAACAGGGTGGTGTCACAGGGGTTAACATTATCGGTCCTTAGGCTCCAGGAGGCCTGGGCCCATGTGCTCATGGTCATCAAGTAGTTAACATCTTCCATTTGGTGGGGGGTTTTCACATCTGTAAAACAACTCAGGAAATGTGCATCAAATACTATTATCTAGCTACTTCAGAGAGGAGCTAAAGCAGAGGATATGGGGGAAGGCCTGTCCCATATCTAGCTACTTCAGAGAGGAGCTAAAGCAGAGGATATGGGGGAAGGCCTGTCCCAGGAAGGCCCCATAGGGTCCTGCTCGGTTACAGAGTAAAAGATAACTCTCAACTTTTAGACTGTGAATAATTTTTTAGTCAACAGCGTGTTCTGGTTGAATTTCAGCCTTGCCACCACTAATCCAATTCATGGTCTGTAGACTCAAGAGCCAGCAGTGAGCTCCCTACAGGCTCTGCTGGTGAGAGACTTGATCGTAAACAATTCTCTTAGATATGGATGGGCTCTTGAAACATAGTCACATTTGTCTGCTGACTCCCAGCTGGCAGCACGTCGTGGGGTTCCTCTGCAATGGTCCCAGCAAGCCTGCAGCTCCCAATCTGATGTAGTCTCTTTATCTCCAACTTCAAGTTCGGCAGCTGGTGCTGTCCGATCTAATAAGCACAACCTATATGTGATTATTTAAATTAAAATTGGTTAAAGTTAAATAAAAATTTTAAATTCTGTTTCTTCATTCACACTAGCCACATTTCAAGTGCTAGTCACGAGTGGCTAATAGCTACCATATCGGATAAGCGGTAAGCATGGAGGTAGAACTTTCCCATTGTCGTGAAAAGTTCAGTGGATCAGTGCTGGACTGTGAGATCTATCTTCCGTAACTCTCAGGAACTGACCACTCCAGGGCACGCTCTTTTCTCTCTCCAATTGGCACTGTCACTACATCATCTCTCCCCGATACCTTTTCCTACATCATCCTACCCTTGCCTTTGCAGCACTGAGGCAGATGATATTATGGGTCAGCTGAGAGAGAACTGACAAATGAGTCAATTCCTTTCCTGAGTGTGACATTGTGAATTATAATAAGAAATATATATTTGGTCTTCGTTGACAGCACAGTTTCTAAAACCCTTGGAATTTCCTAAAAGGATAGAGAATGGTGTCTTTTGTCATGTTAATGAGGTGACTTTTGGCATGCCCCCGGGTCACCTAAGGATGGGGCTGGTTGCCAGGGGAACCAACCCTTTGGTTGTAGGGTTGGAACGTTCTTTCCCATCCCTTGACCTCCTGGGAGGGGAGAGGGGCTGTGAGGCAGGAGGTAGATGGGCCCCCCAAGGAAAGCAATTAGAGATTTGTCTCCTGTGGACGGATACACCAAGAGGAGAATGGCAGGACTATTGAGAGAGGAGGCTGGGCCCTGCCCAGATAAAAGATAAGAGACCACATATTTCTCATTCCCGAAAATCAAGGAGACCTCCCTGACTACACATGCGCAGAAAGGCTCCCTGGAGGTCAAATAGGGAGGGGGTGCCACCCCATAGTAAGTGATGTCAACTACCCATAGTCCTCTTCGGTGGAATCCATCTTGGCTGAGAGATGCACGCACACACATTGGAGCATCCTGAGATATACCAAATACGGACTCTGAACCAGGCAAATCAAAATGATTGGCCAAAGGAAACCTGGAAGAAATGCCCCATATAAGTGATTTAAATTACCACGAGGGCACGACTTTCTCTCTCTCTGAGTCCACCTGTGTGTCTATCCACGTACTATACTCTTTTTCCTCCTAATAAATACTTTACTTGTTTCACTACTTTCCATCTTTGTGGGAATTCTTTTCTGCAAAGCTGAAAGGCCAGTGCCTTGTCACTGACCACTGGTCAGTGCCTAGGATCTGGTGCTCTGACTGACGAGACCCGACCTCAATCTCTGGCCAGGAACTGAAACTCTGCTTCAAGTCGCTGCAGGGCAAGGCCACCCAAGATCAGCTGGAGGTTGAATTGATCACCAATTACATAGTCAATAATGCCTATGTAAGGAAGCCTCCATAAAAACCCCCAAAATGAGAGGGTTTGGAGAGCTTCCAGGTTGGTGAACTCCTGGAGGTGCTGGGAGAGTGATGCTCCTGGAAAGGACATGGAAGTTCTGCGCCCTTCCCGCATACCTTGCCCCATGCATCTCTTCATCAGGCTGTTCATCTGTATCCTTTATAAGGATCCTTTAATAAAGTGGTAAACGTAAGTATTTCCCTGAGTTCTGCATGTGGCTCTAGCAAATTAATCAATCCCAAGGAGGGGTCATGGGAAACCATGATTTGTAGCCAAGTGGGATAGAAATTTTGGGTGACGTGGGGACCTACTACTTGTGATTGGCATCTGAATGGGAGATTCATATGGGAGCAGTTTGTAAGACTGAGCCCTTAACCGTGGGATCTTACAGTTTCTATCTCCAGGTAGATAGCATCAGAATTGAGTTAAATTTTAAGACACCCAGCTTGTGTCCCAGAGAATTGTCTTGGTGTGGGGACCAGAAGGGTCAAAAGTGAAGTGTTCTGTGTGAGTGTGGTGGTAGTGATGTGAGAGTAAAGGAGACACACAGGAAAGAAAGACACAGGCAGCAGAAAACAGGTTTTTCCTTTATATTGAGGATACCCCAAAACTTCACGAGCTAATTTCTGGGATCTCCCTCCAAGAGCTATCAGGAAGGGAACCAGATGAATACACTCAGAAGGAATGAGGGGCGAGGACAGTCTGTCTCCCTTTACAATCATAATATCCTCCGGTTTCCATCCTCTTTGTAGAAATCTATTGGGAGGGTAGAGAGATTCCTGGGCTAGTTTTGAAGTTGAGCATCTCTCAGCAAGAGAGATTCTTGGGCTAGTTTTGAAGTTGAGCATCTCTCAGCAAACGCTGCAGGAAGGTGGCTGAAACTACAGTCCTCAGTACTCTGAATTTATAATACCAGCCACTTATCTGCTTGCTCTAACTCTGCTCTCTTCCTTCTCCGCCCTCCTCTGTATAGCCTGGAGCTGGAAGCCTGTAATCTACATTTCTTAGACTCCTGTTTCAGTTGGCTTCCCCTTAGGTTTTGCCAATCAGAGGCACTGGTGGGAGTTTGGAAGACAGAAGGGAGAAGACTTTTTTTTCTTGCTCCAGCAGTTGTAAGAGCAGCAAAAACAATGAGTGGCTGCAGGCTCCTGGGTTCCTGCTCAAGCAGCACTCTTCCAGACGTGGTAGGTGGCTCCAGCAGCCTCAGCAGCATGGCGCTCTTGAACTCTAAGTCTGGCAGTGTCAACAGCAGCAGCAAGTGACTTCAGCAAGGGTGTGAGCTCCTGGCTTCCTGCAGGGCAGCAGTGGTGGTGGTTCTGGTAGTGACAGCAGCAGGTGCACCAGCTGCCTTCGCCGCAATGAACATGGGCTCCGGAGAGCAGCGTCTTCCTTTTTACCCCTCCAGCCCATGTGTGGTAATGGCGTCCCCTAATTAGACATCTCTGGGTAACCTCACTGTCTGTGTTTTGTTCCTAGAGCCCTTCTAACATTTTTGGGTCCAATCTCTTGTATTAAATACACTCTTGGAAATACTAGAATCATTTTTGTTTTCCCTGGTACATGAAAGGAAGAGATATGAGCCATTTCCAGCTTCCTCCATTCTCTTTCCCTTTTCACTGGCTGGAGACCTTAGGAAATGGTAGAATCACAATGTAGAAGGAGCCTCAGTCCCAAATTCCTATAAGAAGGAGAGCCACTCACCAACCTGACACTGACCCTAGACTGTACATAAACAAGAAAAAATTTCTATTGTGTTTGAGTTATGGTATGGTTGGATCTATTTGTTACAGCAGCTTAGCCTCTGCCCCAACAAATATAGCACCTTAACTGTGGTTTATATATTTATGTGAGCATAGTGCTTGCTTGTGCCAGGCACTCTGCTAAGCAATTTATCCTCCTTGAATGCCTCACATAACAAGTCATTCTTCTTATTATGCCCAGTCCCACAAGAGGAAAAAGGATTGCAGAGAAGTTAAGTAACTTGTCCAAGGGCTGTCTAACTTGAAAGTCAATGCTCTTGAAAGTCTATATATAGAGAGCTACTTAGTATACATATATATGTGTGTGTATCCATATCTATATCATCTATTTATTTCCCCCATTAGGTTTGTTCTCTGCTTGCCTCCACTTTCTACCCACTCTGTGCTGCCCCAGGAGACTGACTTGTGAACTTGCATCAACTGGGCTACTTTGCCCTCTGGCTTCTTGTTGTGTTTGGCCAATGGAAGACATGAGTACGAGAATGGCACATGGGAATAGAAGGAGGTCAGTGTATTTATTCCACCCACCCTCAGTCTCTCTGTACCAGGCCAGGTGTTGGCAGTGACTCTGTTCCTTTACCAAAGCCCATGGATCCCACTGGAAGACTCTCCTAAAGTAACAGCTCTGTTCCCTTTCTCTCCACGTGAGGCCTAGAAATAGCCATGACTCTCCACTGGGGCTAGCCCCAGGATGCTTGACAATACCTTGCTGATTTCTCAACCCTGCCCATATCTGTGTAAATAGTTCCCCCATTGACCTATCTTAGTTACCTCTTTGAGTACCCTCTGTTTCCTGTCAGTACTCTGATAGTATAACTTGTATGTGTTTTTATAATTTAGGAACTTCTGTTGTCCTTGGTAGGAACACCCTCCTTCCCTACTCTGGATACACATCCTTTGGGAGGAGTTGACCTTACCTCCCAGTTCTAGAGGTAGACAAGTGACTCAGCCCTAGCCAATGAAAGCACTGCATTCCCCTGTTTTCAGCAAGTGATTCTGAACTTAGCCTGTCCCAAATCAGGCCAATGAGAACCAGCCCAGGATGTTGACTAGCTGCCCTGGGGAAGAGAAACTCTCTTCTTTTCTGTGGGACTCCACCTAAAAGGATGCTGGCTAGAGATGATGGCAGATATCTTGCCTTTATATGGATCCCAAGAACAAAATTGACATTGACACAAGTGAGTAAAGCCAAGCCCTAGAAAGAGGTCAGATATTAATCACATTGTTTAAGCCCCTGAATCAAGCCACCCCTGAAGTCCAATCTACTCCTGGGGTTTTCCCTTACTGGAGCCACTACATCCTTTTTTTGCTTAGCCATTGTGGGCTGGATTTTCTGTCATTTGCAACCAAGAGTCATTACAAATAGAGAAATATGACAAACTCATATGAACTTTCTGCAAGCAAACAGAAGTCACCTCTAGATAGCTTAAGTTTAAAAAAAAAGAAAGAAAATAAATTTGGTGAGAGGGATGTGAAATGGCTCACAGAGACAAAGGAAAAGCAGAAGTAGGTCTTGGAAGAGATGTGTACCAAAGTGATCCCTGGGGATTCAGATAGCAGGAATGAACGTACAGTGTCATCAGAGCACTGCTCTGGAATAAACCAGAGCTAAATATCTACCACCTTTGAGTCACCTTACTCAAGATTCAGATTAGCTTGGGAGAGAGAGAGAGAGAGAGAGAGAGAGAGAGAGAGAGAGAGAGACTATTTAGCCTTACCTGAGTCTCACGCCCAACACTTGCCCATGGGAAGGCAGGACACCAGATTGATAGTCCCACCAAGACTGTATACAATGAGGGCTAATTCCCCAAAGCAAAATCGGTTCTAAGCGCTTTGCATATATTAACTCATTTTAATCCTTAGAGTAGCACTTTGAAATAGGTACTGTTATTACTATCCCTATTTTACAGATGAGGAAATTGAGACATAGAGAGATAAAGTAAACTGCCTGTGGTCATACAGCTGGAAAGTGATAGAGCTGGGATGCAAACCCAGGCAGCCTGGCCCCAGGGTCTATACATTTAACCCACTACACTATAGGGCTTCTCCAGCAGAAAGTGGGTGAGGGCAGGGCCAGCCAAAACACAAGGTCCCCTGCAGGTAATGCTCAAGGGAGAGAGTGTGGGGAACTTCCACCCTCTCTGTATTATTTTTTTAGCCACTGTGCATTAACAGGAAAAAAAAAATAATAGATTTCTATTTTGGAAATGTAAAAAAAAAAAATCCTGCTGAGCCAATAGAGAAAGGGAAAGAGCCCAAAGCTGGTGATCTTACTCTCTCCCAGACACTAAGAAGACTATGAAATATCCAGAACTAAGGTGAATTCCAGCTGTTACCAGGCTGCACTAGCCAAGGCTGAGGAAACCCAGGTAGTCAAGAAGGCATGATCCATCATAAAGGCACAATTTGGGACCAACAAGGAGAGGAATGCTAGCATTTTGGTGAAGCAAATTGAAGTGGCCACAGCCTGCAAACTTCTGCCCTCACTGAAACCCTGATGGGCTCAGTGCCTTCTGTGCCTCCTTTTTGGGGTCTCCCACACAGACACACTGTTCCTTCTTCCTTGCAGTTTGCTCCACCCTCCTTATTCTGCAGAGCCCACTCCCTCAACATACGTAGTAGGTATTGCCAAGCCTGAGAATAGAGAGGCCACAACAAAGTTTCAGAACTTAAACCTCATTCCTCTGGCTCAGCCTTTGGCCGCAGAACAGTGGAAACAACAACTCTTGTTCTGGACACTCTCCTTTCCCAGGAACACAGGTCAGTTAGTGGTTAAGACTGTGTGCTCTGGAGTCAGACCTACGTTGGAATCCCAGTTCTGTCACTAGTGGGATATGTAACAATGGGCAAGTTGTCTAACATCTCTGAGCTGCCATCCACTGCCATGAAATAAAGTAATGATACCAGCACTGAAATTCAGTCCCTACATACTGGTACAGCTGGTTGTTAAAACATCAAAATATCTGCAAATTGATTGGTAAATAGCCATAGCCTTGGGTCCCTACCTCCCTAGCTTCTCTCCTGCCTGCTCCCCTTGATCCAGTAACTAAAGCGTTCACTCTTGGCAGAACAGAGCCCTTGATCTAGCACTAAGGCCAGCATCTGTTCTGATCGGTAACGCCTGTGCATCAACAGAAATGATCCGTGGCAGAGGTCATTTCTGGGATGATGCAGATAAAGGACTGGGCAGAGTTGTTGCGGGAAGGGGGACCCCTTCCCGGGCCCGAGAGCGGGCTCTTGTCTCACACTCGGAAATGAATTGTCCGAGGAGACACACGTGCTGACACAGCAAGAGACTTTATTGGAAAGGGGCGCCCAGGCAGAGAGCAGGAGGGTAAGGGAACCCAGGAGGACTGCTCTGCCACGTGGCTCACAGTCTCAGGTTTTAGGGTGATGGGATTAGTTTCTGGGTTGTCTCTGGCCAATCATTCTGACTCAGGGTCCTTTCTGGTGGCATGCACAACCGCTCAGCCAAGATGGATTCCAGCGAGGAGGAGTCTGGGAGGTTGGTAGGACATGTGGACTGGCATCTCCTCTCTCCTTTTGACCTTTTTCATATTCTTTCGGTTGGTGGTGGCTTATTAGTTCCATGTTCCTTACCAGGATCTCCTGTTGTAAAATAAGTCATGCAAATTGTTACTGTCTTTGCCTGGCCAGGGCGGGCAGTTTCAGTCAGTGTTTCCCTTAACAGAGTGTCTGGTACATAGTGAAACAACTCAGTCAATGTCAGTTGCTATTGCTTTAAACATCGAACCTAAAGGGCAGAGGCAGGATCAAGATCAGGGTCTCAAGTATTATAAGCTGGTGAAGATGGGTTATGACTGGCAGTTTAGGAACAGTCACAGGGCCTGGGATGAGTCAAGGGCAAAGCTGTGTGGGTGGTCCTGCCTGGTTTAAAGAGCCAGAGCAGGATCAATATATCCTACTGGGCTTTGTCTTTTTAATGCCTCGCGGGATCAGAAAAGAATATTCCAATCCAAGGGCCCTCCCGTTGAGGACCTGAATGATCTTAAAGAGAGGCGGTATTGTGTACTGGCAACAAGTCTGGACTCTGGAGCCAGACTGCTTGGGTTCAAATCCCAGCTCTGCAGCTTTACTAGCTATGGGAACTTGGGCTAGTCACTTAACTGTTCTGTGCCTCAATGTCCTCATCTGTTAAATGGGAGTGATAAAGGTACCTGCCTCGAAGAGATCTTATGAGAAATAAATTAGGCAATACATATACAGTGTTAGAAGAGCATTTGGCACAAAGTTAGCTATCTGTATGTTACCTATTGTTAAGAAGCTCACAGGTATAGTGGAGCAGTTAGATTCATGCCCACATAATTCTGTCCAGGGTGACAAACAATCTTTCTTCACCCTCCTAGTTGAAACTCTTCCCCTGCTCTCCTAGGCCTCCTGTACCAGCTCCCACATTTGACAGACTGGGAGTCACAGAGAGAGAAGGGTCTTGCCCATGGTCACATGTGGGGTCATTGGCAAAGATGGGATTTTATTTTAGAGTTCCAGAGACCACTTCCAGCATCTCATGCTGCCTCTCCCCACTTCCTCATGCCTTAGATTATGGTATCTGTGAGCAGGGATGAGCATTTGCCTGTCTCTGGGTCCCCAGGGCCAGGTGCTCAGAACGTGACAGAGTCAGGGCTTTCAAACACCTGTCTCTCGTAAATCACCAAACAAAGGGACCAGGGACGTGCCTGCTAATTGGTGCCCCAGGTATGCTCTCATCCTGCTAGGACCCCAGGGAGAAGAAATAGCCTGCAGCTGGGAGGATGGACAGCAAAACAGTTTTCACGGGGAACGGGACGATTCCTAAAGAAAAAAGAGAGAACTCCACTGGCTCCTCCCCAGCGAGCCTGGCCCTGAAGTTTCTGGGATCAGCCAGAGAAACCTAGCCTCCCCTATTGGCAAGCTGGTCCTCATCCCCTACCGCGCAGCACACCTCAACACTCACTCAATTGGCAGAAGCCCCGCCTCCCCCTCCCCCCGCCCCAGCTCTTCAACATCCGGGCTCAGATTCAACCAATCCCCAGATGCCCCGCCCTACTTTTGTCAGAAGTCTAGAAGTGCCTCCCCCGCACGTGGCCTAACCCGAGGTTATCTGCTCCCCTTTGCCCCCAGTTTGTAGTAAAAGGATTCCTTCTCATTGCGTTGGGTCAGGAGCTGTCAGCTGCCACTGCAGCTGGGGCGGCCGGGCCCGGCTTTGGGGAGACCCCCAAGTGCGGGGAGGAGGTGTTCCCAGGGCCCTGAAACCTTCCAGACCCACTCAGTGTAAACCGACTCTGGCTTGTGTCAACATCAGAGGCCGGAGACTGGCGGCTGGGGACAGGCTTCGTCTATGGGACGGGAAGACGGGAGGGTGGGGAATGGAGGGGTTCATGAGGTAGGCAGATCCTTCTGGGGGAGATTCCGGGAGGCCTCTGGGACTCTGTGAGAAATAAGGAAGGGACGGATCGGAATTAGAGGCTGTAGGGGGCCCACGGCTAGCATGGGGCTAGGTAGAGGCTGGGTACTTCGCCATCCTCGCCCACCCGCCATGGCTTGAGGGGAGTGGATGTGTTGGGGGAGGGGATGATGCGAATGCGTGGGCTGCTGACCACCTCATCTCTTCCCTCCCCAACTCAGCTCCTTGTTGCCCTCCTCCGATTTTGGGTGGGCTATGGGGTGGGGGGGGGTCACATCTTGTGACTCATCCTCTTTTCCATCCCCACCCCCGCTGGGGCCCAAGAAGGAAAGGCTTAGAGAGTCAGCTTTGGCTCTTCCGTTTCCGTAGCAACCATGCTGTTGTTTTTGCGAATCAAATGCAATTGTGGACACTTTTAACCTCAGACGATGGCCCGGGGTCTGAGCCTCAGGACGGGGTACAGATGGGGGTACAGCTCTCCGCTCTTTTCTCGCTACTGTGGGAAGCTCAGGGCGGGCGGGCGGAGCGCTAACCTGCAGCCGGGCCTCACTGGGCACCAGGTCCCCACCTGAAACCCCGCCTGCCACTCCGCCTCAGCCGACCCAATCAACGCCCAATCTGCCCGGGATGAGGCGGGGCTTATGCAAATCGTGTCGCCTCTGAGAGACACATAGTGGTACAAGAGCTGGGAGGCGGCTCGGGCGCGGACCTTGGAGAACCTGGCCGCCGGCCCGCGAGCCAGTCTCGGTCTCCGCGGCCCGCCGAGGCTCAGAGTCATCCAGCGACCCGGCGAACGGCCTCAGGTAACGTGAGTAGGGCCGGGTGGAGGCCCTTGTCCCTTCCCCCTCCACTCTTCATTCCCATTCCCTCGTCTCCTGCCCCCTCTGATTCATCTCTCTGACCCCTGGTTCCAGCATAGGCGGCAGCATGTGGAGGGCTCGCCCCTGGCCAGGGGACCCCCACTCCAGTCCACGCCCCACAGGTCCCAGGGAAGGAGGCAGAGCTGCCTCCTTACACACACACACACACACACACACACACACACACACACACACACACACACACACGGGTGTGGTGTTGCTGGTGCTAGAGAGGAACCCATCACCCTCCCTCCTTTGCAGGTGGGTGGTCCGCTCAGCCCCATGGCAACCTCCCACCTCCACAGATAGCCCCTACCCACACCCTACCCAGCCCCACCGGCAGCTCACTGCACTTCACATCGCAATGTCCCTGCCCCAAAAGACAGCCTCCACCTCCAAAGAGAGCCCACTCCTGCTTCCCACTGTCCCCTCAGACTGTCCCCACCTCCACCCCTCAAGGTGACGGAGCTCACAGCATACCTGGGGATGGGAAGAGGCTCACTACCCAGTTCTCCTCCTTGTGACACTCTCTCAACAGGCCCCCCTGCCCATGGTCTCAGTGCAAGGCAGAGGCCCCATGTTTGGCCTCTTTCACCTGGCTTCAAGATAAATCAGGGACACCATTCCCCAGCAGACCATCCATACCTGTCAGTCACCACTGCCAAGGTCCCAACCTCCTCCGTTCCCCTGACTTCTCACAGCCAAAGCACCAAGTGTTCTCATTCCACCTCTCAAATATCTAATTCGTACCTTCTCTGGCCTTCTTGCTCCCAGCCACTCCCTCTCTCCTATCTTCCTGTATCTCAGTAGGGATCCTGCCAAAGCTCCGTGTGGACTGTATTGCTCCTTCCCTAAGGCAGCCTGAACCTGGAGGGCAGAAGAGCTGGGTTCAAATCTTGCCTTTGCCTCAGTTGCTGTTTGACTTTGGCCAAGTCACTTCCCTCTCTGATCCTTCGTGAGATGGGGAACAGGGGGCAGGGTGGGCAGGACAGAGAGTGGACTTGATGAGATGATATTGAACAGCCTTCCAACACTGACGCACTCTGGTTCTGCGGTTGATTATGAGAGAACAGGACCCTTTCTCTCTTACCCTGAACCATTAGGACATTTCAGAGAGGAGGCTTTAGTCTTCACCAAAAGGACATTGCTTCTTACCCAGGCCTGGGTACGAGCCAACCCCTTCCCACATACTCTCCAGGCCCAGGCTCCTCCTCAGCAGTTCGGAGTCCCTCCTAGACCATCAGCCCGCATGGCATGGGCAGCTCCAAGGTGGAGGTGCTCAACAGGGCCCACCTTTTGTTTATCATTCCCTGTCTCTCACTAATAAGGACAGGGAGAAGACCTGGCTTTTGCTGCTATGGCCACTGCTTGGAGAAGAGCAAAGGGAGGAGAGGAAAGAGAAAAATCTCCTGACCAGGGAGCTGTTGTCACCATGGCAACAGTCTCAGCACCAGCTCCTCTGAAGCTGGGTGAGGGTGTGGGATTATTGCCTCCCTCAGTCCCTCCCACCCTCCCTGCCACCTCCCCATTTGGAGCCCACAACCCTGAGTCCTGCCCTCTGAAAGAAGCCTCTGAGCCCAGAAGGGCAGCGGCTTTGTGTATGGGGCAGTGCCAGCCCCTTCACAGCTGGAGGGCAGCTCTCAAGAGGAGCCTGCCCACGTGCAGCCAGGCCACAGCTCCAACAGAACATGCCCCCAGTGGGTTCTGGCCTTTGCCTTTCTGCTGATAGGCTCTACTTGACCTTGGGTGAGCTCTTCCTTTCCTAGGGTCTGAGTTCCATGGTCTCTAAGTGGGAGCAATGGCAGGAGAACACAGATAAACAAAACAGCGTGACGCCATTCCAAGGAGAAAGGAGGGGGTTCTGCCCCTTGCATATAATCCACAAAGGGACATTCACTGAACATCTCTGTGTTCCAGATGTGGACTTTAGGTCTCTGCAGAGCAGTTCTGTGTTGCCACAGAGGGCAGGGTGGCAACCTGTGTGTGGCAGCTACTAGAGGGCAAGTAGGAACAAGCGGAGAAGTACTTTTCTCACTGTCCAAGCTGCTCCCAAACAGACTGGGTTATATCGGGAGGGAATAAGCTCTTTGCCATGGAGCAAAAGGCCTGGAGAACTTTTTCTGGCTCAGACAAGAGTGTAACACAAAAGTCTCTCCCAAATCAGGCTCCATTGTGGAATTCTAGAACAGCAGGTGAGGGTCAGAGAGCTCTGGAGTCTACGCACCTGTGGGGCTCAACTCCATGGGCTCACAGGGTCTACTCATGCCCAGAATGCCAAGTTCATGCTGCCGACTGTCCACTCTCCAGGCTGGGAGAGGCTGATCATAAGGAAGTGGGCTTCAGTCAGGCCTGAAGGCTGATTATAGCTGCATCAGCCCCGAAGAGAAGAGAGGATATTAAGGAAGATGGAAACAGCTAAGCAATAGTTGAAGTAGGTTCTGGCTGTGAGAAGGCTAACTTGAAAGTATGTAATTGTGAGGGGAGCAGTGGGAGGTAAGGCAAGACAGGTGGACACCTTGACACCAGGTTCTAGAGGATTCTGGAGTTTCAGGGGCCCATGGGCATGGCCACCCCTAGCCTATATTGTACTTCTGGGCAAAACTAGAAAAGACATTCTCGTGGAACAGAGGAATTAGAAGGAAACGCACTCCCTCTGAGGCAGTTGAGCCCACAGGATGGCTTGGCAAGCAGTGCCCCAGCTGAGTTTCAGCCCCCTTGGCTGTGCCCCTGGCCCTGACTATATGGGGAGAAAGGACATGGTGAAGGTTCCAGGAACACTTCAAAAGAAGGAACAATAGGACTTGGTAGCAAGTTGAACCTAGGGAAAAGGGAGAGGGGAAACTAAGGGTAACTATGATCGCATTTCCCCACTGGGATGAGGGAGGGAAGGAAGGAAGGAAGGGCAATGGAGAGAGAAGGACCATCATGGGTTGAGGGTGAGTCTGGTTGTAGATGTGCTGAGTCAGAGGCGCTGGTGGGCCACCCCAAAGGGTCGATATTTCCTGGGTATCAGATACTGTGGCCTGGAGCCGCCAAGATGGTCCCACTGAGGCCAAGGGGGAGATCAGAGCTATGGTTTTTCTGGAAGGCAGGTAGGAGTCTGTACTAGACAAGAATAGCCATGATTTGGAGAGGGTGGTCCAGGCAGGTGGCATGGATTCAGCCTGGGTGTAACTCAGCCAGTTTTCTCCTCTCTCTGGGTTCCAGTTTTCACTAAAATGAGGGGATGATCTTAAAGGGCATCACCAGCTTTGGCCTGCTGACCTAAGAGCACTAGAAGGAATGAAGAGAGATGAAGGAGGAGTCATAGTCCTTGGTGGGTCTGGGATCAAATGGGCACTGAGAACAGGTGTGGCCCCGGGAGACAGAAAATGGTAGGAAGGCAGCACAGGGAAGGAGGAGAAAAGCGGCAGGAAGTGAGAGCCACAGAGATGCCATCACACACACACACACACACACACACACACAGACGTGTGCACTGTGGCAGATTTGCAGTCTCATACGCTGATGTGCTCCCACCCACTCCCAGCCCTTTACACAGACACTCAGGTACATCCCACAGGAGCAGAGGGAGAGGCTCTGCCTTCCCCGTCAGATACTTCCAGCCCCGGGTTCTTGAGCTTTCTTGACTATACCCTGGGCCCTCAGTGTGCTTGGGCTGGAGGAGGGGGCAGCTGAGGATGGAGCCTGCCTCTTTCTGCCCATGCGCGTTCCACACGTACCCTTGACTCTGGCCCCAGGGCAGCCGTTTAGGACCCCACAGTTCTAGGTTCCTGAAGATGGCATACCTCCCCCTCCCTGCCTTCTTCTGGGAGCACACAGGAGTCCTCATTCTCTGGGGTTGGTAAGTGGGAGAGGATGTTGCTACCCCTACTGCTCCTTGATCTGCCTCATGGCCCAGTAGAGGAATCTGAGGCCCAGAGCTATCCTGTAACTCACTGAGGTCACGTAGCAAGGGAAGGGGCATGGATCTGACCGATCTCAGATCTCGTTGTCTAGGGCACTCCCAGCAGTAAGGATTAGAAGCCACACTGGCAGGCACTGGGCTGTGGAAGTAGAATTCCGTCTGTCAGCCTGAGGGCTTCCTTTTCCAGAGTGTCTTCATGACGAGCTACCCTGCACTTGGAGTCTGGCACCCTTCCAAAGAGACTCCAGGCAGGTCAAATTCACCTCCCAGGCCATGTCCGGGGAAACTGGGGCTCTAGTGGGACATTCCTGAATGTCCACTCAGCCTTCCGGGTCTGGTGGGGGGCCTCACTCTAGCCAGGCTTCATGGAGAGGGCCTGTACCTCCCTCTGCAAAAAATTCCTCGGGCACAGGCTACTTGAGGGGCTCATGTTCCCACTGGGGACTGACTCTTCATCCTCCCCAAACCTGTTTCTCAGCAACACCACCTCTATCTATTCAGCCCCAAATCTGAGCATTTGCCTCAATTCCTCTGTCCCTCTCACCCCTGCATCCAGTCAGTCCCCAAGTCCTGCTAAGGCCCCCTCCTAATATCTCTCAGTCCATCCACATCCCGCCACCACCCCTACCCTAGTGTCATTGTCTCTCACCCGAACTCTGCAGCAGGACCTCTCTGCTCTCCCTCCTTCCCCCACCCAGGTCATCTTGCACGCTGTAGCCAAAGGAAAAATCCTGAAACACATTCCTTCTCTCTGGGTCCCCAGCACCATATCGTAAGCAATCTGTAAGTGTTTGTGGAACAAATGTGGTCCTCTTAACCCTTGCTTTAAAACCCCAGGAGCTTCTGTCCCCCACAGGTAAAGGCCAAACTCCTTGGCGTGGATTGAAGGCCCTTTACGGTCAGCCGTCTACCTCTTCGACCCAATTATGAGTTAGTGAAGGTTGGCTCATGTCGACTTTATCCCCATCACCCGCACAGGGCCTAGCACACAGTCAACCTCAATAAATGCTCAGGGAATGAATGAACTAATGAAAAGGAGAATGCAATCAGCGTCATCAGTGCTACCAGCTAGGACTTCTATTTGTACAGAGGAAGGAGGGAGAGGAGTTTCTTGCTGGGGTGGCCTGGAAGGCCTTGAGGAAGAACTTGGGAGACATGCAGGAGGAGCATGTGAGGAACCTGCCTGGTAGGAGAGGAGCCTGCAGAGGTGGGTAGGGGCTGAGTGCGGGAAGCTCTGAATAGCAAGGAGAGGATTAAGACTCTCTTCTACGGGTGTAGGGAGCTATGGAAGGTGTAAAGAGGAGAGGAGAGGATGAAGATTGTAGCATGCAGACTGGGCAGTGAGAAGGAGGAGCGCTGAGACCTGGAAGGCTAGAGATACTGGTTTCCCGGGGAGGAACCATGCTGTGAGGAGAGGGGCGGGGCCTGCTGTAGACAGAGGAGGCCCTGTAATGAGGGGAAGCCCCCAGTGCCCAGTTGTGTGTAGGGGAAGAGGTGTGGGGGGGAGGTAGGAGCTCCTATGGGAAGAGGTGTGGTGAAAGGACACAGCCCAGCTGTAGGAGTTGGGGGTTGTCCAGGGTAGTGGTGAGAGGAGGGGGACCCACCCTGCTATGAAAGGAGGGGTCCTGGCTGTGGGGATGTGGAGTTTGTTATGGGAGGGCGCTGTGCTGGAGAAAGGGAGCCTTGTCCTACAGAGACCTGGGGGAAGGCTGCTGAGGTGAGGGCCTTGCCCTGGACCAAACTGAGGGAGCTCCCTGTCCCCTCAGGCCCTGCCATGGGGAAGACCAACAGCAAGCTGGCCCCAGAGGTGCTGGAAGACCTGGTTCAAAACACCCAGTTCAGTGAGCAGGAGCTGAAGCAGTGGTACAAGGGCTTCCTGAAGGACTGCCCCAGCGGCATCCTCAACCTGGAGGAGTTCCAGCAGCTCTACATCAAGGTGGGCGGAGCCAGGCACTCTGGGGGCCGGGCCGGACGGGCGGGGGCGGGGCCAGGCTCTCTGCGGGGCGGGGGCGGTGGCGGGCCAAGAGCGCGAGGCTGCTGCTGTGCCGCAACTCCAGCTTCCCCGCCTCAGTTCTTCCCCTACGGCGACGCCTCCAAGTTTGCACAGCACGCTTTCCGCACCTTCGACAAGAATGGCGACGGCACCATCGACTTCCGGGAGTTCATCTGCGCCCTTTCTGTCACCTCCCGCGGCAGCTTCGAGCAGAAACTCAACTGGGCCTTTGAGATGTACGACCTGGACGGCGACGGGCGCATCACGCGCCTCGAGATGTTGGAGATCATCGAGGTGCGCTGGGGCGGATCCCAGAGACCGGGGTGTGCTGGGGTGACGCGCTACCTGTCTTTCGCTGCGGGGGCCCTTCTCTGGCACCGCCCTCTCCAGCCACCCTCCACTCAGGCCTCGGGAGCCACCTCGGGACACCCCACCACTCCCCTCCTCCCTCCTCCCAGGATCCAGTGGGTAGCATTGGTTGGGCGCTCAGTGTGGGACAGGTCTTGTGCTATAGTGCTTTACCCAACAACTCCAGGGGATAGGTACTATTAGAAATCCCATTTTACGGATGAGGAGATGAATCAAGTGGTGGTTCATGATTCCAGTCTAAGGAGTCTGACTCCAGAGTCTAAGTTCTTAACTCATTATTATTTCAACAAATGTATACTGAGTGCCTGCCACGTGCCAGGCACTGTTCAAAGTTCTTGGTTTCATGGGACATTCCTTCTAGTGAGAAAATTTAACAACTAAACTTATGCTGTGTCAGGCAGTAAGTGTTATGAAGAAGGTAAGCAAAGCAAAGTGAGTGGGGAGAGAGCAATGGAGGAAAAGCAATTTTGTGTAAGGTGAAAGGCGAGCAGTGACCTGGATAAGGTGAGGGAGCTAACCACGTAGGTGTCTGGGGGAAGAGTGATCTGTGCACGGGGAACAATAAATGCAAAGACCCTGAGGTTAGACTGTGTTTTCAGTGTTCCAGGAGTGGCCAGGAGGCCAGGGTGGTGGGAGAGAAGTCAGCAAGGGGAGAGTGGTAGGAAGGGGGTCAGATAGGTAGCCAGGAGTCCGCCTCTTAGCATCATAGTCTGGGGTAGAGACCTGACTTTCATCTGAGTGAGATGGGAGGCCCTTAAGGGCTCTCTCTGTTCTCTGTGTGGAATAGGGGTGGGAGGGCAGCAGAAGCAGGGAGACCAGTTTGGAGAGTTCCACAGCAGTCCGGTCAGGAGGGGATGGAGGCAACAACCGTGGAGCAGTGGAGGTAGTAAGCCGTGGCTGGTTATCGGACCTATTACAAAACTAAGGCTGACAAGATTTGCCGAACTATTGGATATGGGTGTGAGAAAAGGGGAGTCGAGAATGGCATCAAGGTTTTTTGTCTGAACATCTAGAGGAATGAATTTGCTGTTCACTGAGACAGGGCATGCTGGGGCAGGAGCAGGCTGGAGGTGAAGAGTTGGGTAGTAGACATGTTTGGTGTGAGATGCTCATTAAGTATCCAGTCTTAATGACCACTTGTCACCTTCCAGTATCCTCACATCGCCCAGTGTTCTCCGTGCCCACCCCCAGGCCCTTTCGCTCACCCCCATCCTCCCTTCCCATTGTGAGTGTTCACACCTCCCTCCTTGCCCCACCAGGCTATCTACAAGATGGTGGGTACTGTGATCACGATGCGCATGAACCAGGATGGGCTCACGGCCCAGCAGCGTGTGGACAAGATCTTCAAGAAGATGGACCAGGATAAGGACGACCAGATTACACTGGAGGAGTTCAAGGAGGCGGCCAAGAGCGACCCGTCTATTGTGCTGCTGCTGCAGTGTGACATGCAGAAGTAGAGGCTGGTGAGGGGCAGGGCCCCTGGCCAGGAGGGGCGTGGCCACCTCCCAACCCAGCGACCTCTGGCTGGCCCTTTCCCAGGGGGAGGGGGACTCCAGCCTCACTCTCTGGCCCACCCACCCCTCTGCCCAAGTCCTTGCTCCCTTCAGTCAAGATCCTTGAGGGACCACCTAACTCTGGAATAGAGACAGATCCTCAGGTATCCTATGGTCTCTAGCCCCAGCCCCAGACTTGGACCAGAATCAACATCCACTGGGCATAGGGGAGTTGGTTTTTGCATCAAGCGACAGGGTGAAGGAGGGGGGCTGGGTTCTGCTTTGAAATTCTGTTCTTCCTGGGATTGTGCTTTATAGGATGTGGTCCCACAGACCCCGGTTAAAGGGCCAAATTGGGTCTGTCCTTTGCTGAGGACCCAGATCCCTTAAAGGTGGTCTGTGTCCTGCCCCCACGACTCTACCTGGCCCCTCTGGCCCCAGCCTTTGGAGTGTTCATTCAGTCCTTTCTTCAGCTAACATTTATTGAGCACCTGTTCAGTGCCAGGCACCTCTAGGTGCTAAGGCTACGGTAGTTTACAAGACTCATTCTGTGCCCTCCGGCAGCTCGTAGGGTAGTTCGTGGTCAGGGTCTCAGACGGGGATGTTGAGCACAGGTGAGCAGAGGGTGCGGTGGGGCTGGTTAGTTTGAGAGGAACTATTAAACCTTTCTGCTCGGCTCCACACCGAGCTGCAGAAGGATGAAATGAAAAGTGTTTGGAAGTCTAGGAACCATGTCAGGGGGAATTTTAAGAAAAATTGACATTTATGTAATACTTATATTTTTAGTACCCTTTAAAAGAGCTAAAATCATTTTATTACTTGAGGATATTAAAACATACTTTATATTACTTGCTTTCTTGTAAAATGATGAAATGAATACAGAAAATGCTAATTTTCAGGGGGAAAAAAGAACTGAGAACAAAGAGAGAAAAATATCACCCAACTTACCAGATGACAGTTTTTCTTATCAGGCTAAGTCCTGAGCTGTCACAGTCAGTAGTTTCTGCTGCTTCCTTTTTAATGATCTTTTTCAATTCAGTGAGCAAGTCTCTACCGTGCACTTATTCTGGTTAGGTGCTGACTTCGGAAACAGAGAACACAAGGTTTGCCAAGAGTGAGACAAGTGTAGTTCCCACATCTGGATTTGGTCTAGTTTAAGGATGGGCTTATTCTTTCACTGCTACAGAAGCAGACGGAGCTAGAAGAAGAGGACCAGCCGGCCGCTGTTTTGGCTGCCAGGCTGCATTTATGGACCAAATGCCTAAAAATGTGCTGGGCATGCTCCATTGAAAGGCTTTTTCTAACCCCAAATCCTAAGTCCACCAGGTAATACATCATCTTCCAAGTGCACTGGCTTTGCTTTCCAATGTCTGCTTTCCAGTTTTGGATCCATGAGCTATACAGCTGCATGCTTTGACTGCCAGAAAATTAATCTTGCTTCTTCATCAAGTCTTTCACTTTACTTTCTCCTGTGCTTGTAATCAGAAATTAGCTTCAATGTGCAGTGACAGTGGATTTTCTCTTGAACTGCTGGTGAAAAGAGTCTAGTACACAGGTGCTGTCAGCCCAGGGTGGGAGCAGGGAATGATTGCTGGGTTGGGGCGGGGGGCGCGGGTTTGTATCTTCAGGAAAGAGATGCAGCATACCTCTTACTTTTGAGTGCTCACCTGTCCTCCCTCTCTGCAGGTGGAGACTCTTGGGGATGCTGACCTGTGGTCTCAAATTCTATTAGACTTTCCTTCTTGCTGCCCTTAGGGGTGGCAAGTCCGCTGAGTTGCCACCCTCTTTTTATCCTGCCAGTGACCAGCCACATGGTAAGACTGGGGAATTCACATCCTTGGGCAGAAACCAGCAAGTTTTTATCCAGTAATGTCTCAAGGGATGTTTCATTGCTCTCAGGAGCTGGCCATTAAGTGTGTCTTGTGCTGTCAGTCAGCACCAGAGATACATAGGGACTCAACAGCCCAGCTCAGCTGAGACTTCCAGTGGAAGGCTTTTTACAAAGTGGGGTTCCTAACCCCCCAGCATTGACTCTAACCTAACTCACAATCACACGGAACTTCATGGCTTTCGAAGGCTTGAATTGACCCCTCTCATTCTATCCTCACAGCCTAGGGAAATAGGATTTTTCATTCCATTTCTCCAGATGCAGAAGCTGAGGCACAGAGTAGAGTTCCTTGTGCAAGAGCACAGTCAGGAGGTGGCACAGTGCCAAGACTTGACCCCAGGGCTCTACGAGGGTTTCTTCCCTTCAGAGCGTCTTCCCTGCTCATTCCTCGGACTCTGAGTTGTACAGAGGTTGACTGTGGGACAAGCTAAGTTGGTTTTGGTCTTTTACAAGCTTCCTGCTAAGAAGTTTCTGAGGCTGTGGTCTTCCATAAAGAAATAGGAGCTTGATCGAAGTCCCCACATTTTCAAGCATCTTATTTTCTATTTCTGGGCAGCTCTGCTATCAGGTCAGTGCTGTCCTAGGAGACCTCTGACTCAACCTGGGAAGCATCTTTCACTGTCTTTATTATCTTCCTCCCTGAGAGAACTGTTTTGTTTTTTCCTAGATGGTGGGCAAGTCCTACCCATGAAGGCATGCTTGATCACTCCAAGCTTCTGGACATATACCCATGGGTGATATTTGGTGGTCAGGCCAGAGATTCTCAGATATCCCAGCAGTGTGAACACATAATGCCAGGCTGGGAACTGGGACCACCATCTTGCTGATGGGAAGAGCCACAGGCGGGCCGGACCGTGCTCCCACTTGCTCCGGGATGTCCCCAGGGACTGTGTGCTTGGGAGTTCCTGTGGTAGAGCACCGGCCCTGCCTTGAGAAGAGAGGCAGGCCTCCCATCCCTGCCCCAGCTAAGAGGGACTTGCCACAGAGCACAGGGTTAGCAGAGACTGAAGTATGACTCACCTAGACACAAAAATATACAGACAGTTAAAATGCTGAAATATCCAAACTCTCTTTTGAAGTTCTGTATCTTCCTGCAGCAACTCTGTGAATTACAAGGTCCCCAAATCTGCCTTCTAACTGTATTCTGTCTTCATTCATCCTTTTGGGCTAATTGAAGGGGGACCCTTATTTCTTATCTCTAAAAGTCACCACCAAGGGCAACTTCAGATGGCCACTCTAGTCTTTTGAGCTGTACTCAAGATTATATGACTTACGTTTAAATCAAAAGTTAAGAAAAAGGAAGCCCATAAGCAAAGGCACTGAATCTTTTCCTGATAATGGCAGAGTCCCTAGAGGTAGAAATTCGTCCTACTGCAAAGAGAGAGAAGGAGGAGAGGGGAGAGAAGGGAAAGAGAGAGAAGAGAAGCAGCTGGGCAGGGTAGAAAGCTGACACTAAATATTTTTACACAAAAATTTACTAAAGCAACAAATATTTCCTGAAGATCCACCCTGGGTGAGGCTTTGTGCTGACTTTAGAGATCACTGTGGGGGCATGAATACATTTCTTACATATTTTATTCATCAGTTTTGAAAAAAAAATAATTCAAATATGCAATTGAAAAGTCTCAGAAAAATATGGAATTTTTTTTTCTGAACTTTTCAGCGTTTTCTTTTACCTTTGCCAGAGTGTTGGGGGCAGGACTGGGCCTCCCAGGGTGTATGGCCCTTCCTGCTTTGGTGGAGGCTGCAGGAGTGTGGAGGCCTGGAGAAGCAGGGGGGCTGGGTGGCAGAAGGGGGGCCCCCCAAATCATTCTCCAGCGTGGCCCCCTGTCCCCTTCAGATGTGCTGCTCCAGGCTGTGCCTGCAGTGAATGTCCTCAGTGTTCGACCCTGTGCTGTGTGGTGTATTTTTTTTTTCACTGACGGTGAATAAAAGGTGTGACCGTACCACGGGCTCCTTCTCTTCCCTAAGCTGAGATAGGGCTGGGGTGAGGGGAAAGGGGGAGAAGAGGCCTGAGGGAGCTCACACAGTGGGGGAACCTCAGCATCCTCCTTGGGGCTGAGGTCCTTGTTCTAGGTTATGTGGAACAGAGACCCACTCGAGCTAGTTCAAAGAAAGGGGTGAACAGATTACAAGGGACCCTAAAGATGGAAATTCAAGAATGTCTGAACCTCAGCAGAACTGGAACTGTCAATGGGGCCTGTGTCCTCTCATCTCTGGGCCTGCGGGTTCTCATCCCTTTGGCAACATTCACGTCTGTGCTCTCTTCTTTAATTTCTCTTCAGACCTGGTCCATGGTTTCCCAGCACAAAGTGGCTGCATCTCCAACTCTGTATCCAGACTCACCAGCGACTGACAATTCCCTTCTGTGTCTCTTAATCCAGTTCTCAAGAGAAAGAATCTGATTAGCTTTTGGTGGGAGCCCATGGTCCATTCATTGACGGCCAGACCAGAACTGATTTGCGGGGTCTGTGGGCAGAGCAGTTCCCCCATAAGGGAGCTAGTGGCAGGAGACCTTGGACTCAGTTTCTCCTTGTGTCCAGTGGAAGGCATCGTGAGAGCCCAGATGAGTGGATAGCGGGCAGCGGGGAGAAAGGCTGAGAGCCAGGATTACAAGTAGTCCATCTGGGGCTCTTTGCACGAATTAGGAAAAGGTGCCCCTTTGAGTGTAACAGTCCCATAAGCATTCAGCTGGGCCAATGGATGCCACCTTTGGGCTAATGAGAAAAATATACCCCTTTTCTGAACAAATACAGCCTCGTCATGCCACGATGCACAGCTTGGCGTGTGGCAGCCAGCCTGGATCTCAGCCTCTAACCTGCCCTCCTGGTCAAGGGTGTTGTGTAGTGCAGACACTGTTCCACCCTCCACAGGAGCCCAGAGCCCTGAGACACCCTACACTGACCCAAATGTGGTGGGGTGGGGATGGGAATTGGTGGTGAAGTGTTTTTCTCAGAACACCCCCCCTAAAGCCAGAGAAGAGCTGTTCTCTGCAGGGAGTCTGGGGTGGGACGGGTGGCAGGTGCAGTGGCAGCTGGAGGTGCCTGCTTCTTCCTGAAACGCTCAATTACTTTTACAAGGGTTTTCTCAAGGACGCTTGGAGGGGGCCAGCTCCCTTGACAGGAAGCAATTAGGACAGAGGAATGAGGCTGACCTGGCCTCAGGGCAACCATGAATCTAAGGAGGTGACTCAGAAGCCTGAGAACTGGGTGTGTGTGTGGGGGGGCTGCTACTTGCAGCTGAAACCACACTGAGGGGAAAGGGAGTCTAGTTCCTGCCTGTCTTGAGGTCACAGGTCAGTCCAGCTTCTGCTTTCAAGTTTGCCCTCTGGACCATCTGCCCCTAAGGAACCAGAGTGATCTTCCTAATACACCAATCTGACCATGTCAACTCTCCAGTGCCCCCCTTCTTCCCTCAGTATAATAAGCTCCTTCGAAGTCCCTCACAGCCCTGCGTGATCTGTCCCCTGCTGACCTCAGAAGTCTGCTCTAAGCCCCACCTCCCACTCCTGCACTTGAGTCACCCTGAATTGCCCTCTGTTTCCCTAAGGGACCTCTTAGGCTTCTGTGCCTGTGCACAAGCCATTGCCCCTCCCTGGGCCACCCGTGCCCCTGTCTCAATGATCTCCTCTGTGAAGCCCTCCCAGACCTCAAACAATTGGCCCCTCATGTGTACACAGTCCATCATAGTAACCAAAGAGCTTCGCATGTGATTCCCTGTCAGCTGAGCTGAACACACATTTAAGTCTCTGTTTAAAAAAGAAAAGAAAAAGCAAAAAAAGACAGGAAATGAAGGCTTAGAGAATGGATGGTAAGGCTGGAACCTGAACTCAGGTCTCCTAACTTCAAGGCCACTGCTTATAGTGCTTCCGCTTCCACGGGAGGGAATCCAAATCTAGATGTGAAAAGGGAGGTAACAAACCTTGAGCTCTGGGCATCAGAGGAGGGGAGGGTCTTGCCTGCGGGGCGCCAGGAGGTAGGGGAGGAGAAGGGGAGGGGCACAGGTAAAGGATGAAGGGAGGCTTCATGGAGGAGGTGGCTTCCACCCCTGGTCTTGCTGAAGACCAGCCCACACGGGGAGCAGTTCAGGTGCGGGGATCCTGAGTCCTCTTCAGATGGGCTGGCTTCTCCTGCCACAGGGAATGATGGGTCTCAGCTCACACTGTCCCAGATTAATAACCCCAGAGAAGACAGAGCCAAAATCTCCCAGCATCCCTGTACAAGAGTCCGGGAGAGTGGCGCAGCTGAGGTCGCATCCCCATTGTGGCTCAATCACTGTGTCCAGGGAAATAGAGTTATATGACTGGGCAGCATCGCATGCCTATTCCTGTGACCAGGGAGGCAGGGCCTGTTCCTAGGAGGAGAGGGTGGGAAAAGTTGCTAGTCAAGCAAATCCAATAGCCACCACCTTTTTTTTTTTTTTTTTTTTTTTTTTTTTTTTTGCGGTACGCGGGCCTCTCACTGTTGTGGCCTCTCCCGTTGCGGAGCACAGGCTCTGGACGTGCAGGCTCAGCGGCCATGGCTCACGGGCCCAGCTGCTCCACGGCATGTGGGATCTTCCCAGACCAGGGCACGAACCCGCGTCGCCTGCATCGGCAGGCAGACTCTCAACCACTGCGCCACCAGGGAAGCCCAACCACCACCTTTTTGAGGGGCATTTGTTGAAGCAATGTGGAGAATCTCATGCAAATTTAGAGATGGGCATTATAGCCAGGCTTCAGCTAGGACTTGGGAAACTATCAGGACCAGAAGCAGCTCCCTCTCAGGGCAGCACGGTTTCTCTTTCATGGCGTCTCTGCTGCCCTCTGCAGAAACCCTTTTCCGTCTTTATGCTGATGGGCTCGTTCTGCTCACAGAGTTTCTGCTCCCTCTTAGATTTATGTTGCACGTAACTGCAGCTTGCTAAGGCCCATCCAGGCCTCTTGGAAGCCAACTGTACTTCGCAGCATCCTTGGCTTCTGTTCTTACAGTTGACTATCCAGCCCCTGTTTCCCAATTCTAAACTCCTGAGAAAGAGGAATCTGGTTGGCCCAGATCATCTTTTCAACCCAGGCTAGTACACAGGTCAAAGGTCACTGGACAGCATGGGGATGGTTCACCTTTGGGTCAGGTGCTCACTGCCATCCAAATAACTCAAAACATTCTCCCTGATGACCTCCTCCTCCGCCTCCTCCATGAGGCACCTGAGAATAATTGACCCCTTCCTAGAATTTCATTATTTATTGCTGTGTAACAAGCCACCCCAAAATGTAATGCTTAAAACGATAAAAATGTATCATTTTTCATGATTCTTTGGGTTGGCTGGGCTCAGCTGGGAGGTTTTGCTACTTTATGTGCTGTCGGTGGAGGTCACTCCTCCTGCTGCACCCCACTAGGAGCTGGGCTGGGACTGGAACAGTAAGATGACCTCACTCATATGTCTGGCAATTGATGCTGACAGTTGCCTGGGAAACCACTGTTCTCCACTGGCTTCTTATCCTCCAGGGCCTCTCTGCCTCTCCATGTGGCCTTTCCAGACTCCTTTACATAGTAGCTGGCTCTCAAGAGGGCAAAAATGGAAGCTGCAAGGCCTCTTAAGGCTTAAGCTTCGAAATCACACACAGCATCACTTCTCCAGCATTCTATTAGTCAAAGCAAGACGCTGGGTCAACTCAGATTCAGCTCCACCTCTGGATGGGAGAAGTGTCCAAGTCACATTGCCAAAGAGCAAGCAGGGTGGGAGAGAGTTTGAGGCCATCTATGGAAACAATCTACCAAGCCTGGAGAAGGACAAGTCTAAACATACTTCCCACAATCCTAAAACTTTCTGTTATTATTATTTCTCCTTTTCTCCCATGCAAGGTTTGGTTGGTTCCTCCCAGGTCATGATGGAGGCTGGGCAGACCCCTCCATTGTGTACCCCATCCCAGTCAGATGTCCACCAGGCTAAGCCACTATTTTCTCCTGCTGCTCCCACCCACCTTTGCACACTTCTAGACACACACAGAGATGCCCTTTGTCTGCTTCCTAGCCTGTGACTTGGAATGAGGGGCATTAATGTCTGCACCTCGGGGTCTGCACCAAGGACGGCAAAGCCCTAGAACTCCAGGATGTTGGTCCAAGACTCTTGGGTTCCTAGGCTCCTTTTCTCTCCTCTTTCAATCTAGCCACTTCATGGCGTATAACTAACCAAGCTCAGCAGGTGGTACCTGGGAGTGCGCTCCCCCTGCTGGCCATCAAGGGGCCAGCAGGAACCGGGGTCCCAGGGAGTCTCTCTGGTCTGGGTCCCCCGCCAGGCCAAGGGGAGCCTGGTCTCGCCACCGACTTCAAGGGCCCCTCCGCCTTGGTGGGGAAGAGCTGCCCGGCTGGGCCCTCCGCTGGGCCCCCAGCTAGGAGCAAGCTCCTGCTCGTGGATGGAGCTGTCCATCCACCACCTCCTCCCCCTCTGCGGAATGGACTAGTGTTTGAGGGAAGAAGACGCCGCTCAGGGTCCCACTGTCCTGGCATCAGAGGGGAAAGACGGGGGCTAGCTTTTGTTTTGTGGGGGCGGCTAGCTTTGCATTTTCTCCTTTGTGGATCACCACCCCGGGGGAAAAAAGTTGGCAGGCCTCCCCTTCTCTCGATGCCGAATAGCTCCTGCGAAGAACACGATCCCCGCAATATTGAACCCGCAGCAGCCCGCAGGCCCGGCTTAGGCCCCCTCCTCCTGCGAGCCCGAGGGGCCAACCGCCCCCCTTCCCCCCGCCTCATTTCGGGCGTGGGGCGGTCGGGGAAGGAGAGCGCAGCTGTCCTGAAATACACATCCACCAGCAACAGTAGCAACGCACCCGCTGCCGACAGGGCGAGCTGAGCACCCCAGCGGCCCCCCCATCCCGCCCTCCGGCCGACCCGCACGCGCACTCTCCACCGCTGCCCGCCCCCTTCTCACGCCCGGGACGCGCCTCCCTCCCGCAGCCCAGCCCCGCCGGCTCCGCTCTCCGCAGACGCCTGCTCCGTCTGGGCCGGGTCAGAGCCGAGCATGGAGCCTGGGGAGACTCGGGAGCCCCGCGAGCCCGGGCGTGGGGCAGAGACCGCCGCGGCCCCGCGCTGGGAGGAAGCCAGGACTTTCCACGACAACCTCGCGCCCAAGAAGAAACCCAAATCGGTAAAAGCAGGGCATGGGTATGGGGGAGGGCAGGGGGCGGGTCACCGGGGGGGGAGTCGTCAGCCCTCTGGAGAGGGACCCGTGGTGCCCCGCCGAGAAGGGACGCAGCTCCTCAGCAGCAGAATGAGCCAGGCCGTTGGCACGGGCTCGGGTTTATTTTTGGAGCTCTGCTCCGGTGGTTTTTTTTTATCCCGGGGCTCGGGTTCCACGCCAGGATCCCCTCCCTCATGCTGTCATCAGGGCCCAGCTCCAGGCCGCGGCCCAGCCCCTCCCCTTTCGGGCAGCCTGGGGCCAGCGGACAGCATTTGTTGGCAAAGCCGGTCAGCGGCGCCTGCGGAAGCGCCCCGGGCTCAGGTAACCCGACTCTGAAAACCCGGCTCCTTGCTGTGCGCTCCGGTTTCTGCCGTCTGGGCACCGGGCTCCGGACCCGAACCTCTGCATTTGGGGTCTGAGTCAGGCTCCTGCGCCCTGGACTCGGGGTGCCGGGTTCCCAGCGTCTTAAGAGAAGGGAGCTGCACTGGAATCTGCTCTCTGCGCTTAGGGCTCTGCGTCCCTGGTTCTGGGATCCCGACGCTGGACTCTGCTCCGCAGCTCCGGGCTCTGCTCGCCTCACAGGGGAGCCCTCGCTGGCATCGACATCTCTGCGACCTCAGTGGTCGTCTCATCCCTTGGGGATTCACACAGAGGAGGGAGTTCGTCTCCCCATTGGACAGGTTCATGATGCCCTGGTTGGTCCCTGGGCCTTGGTCACTCCAGCCTCCCAGATCTCAGAGCTTGGGAAGGGGATAGAGGACCGAAGCTGGCTCAGAGCATCCTCCAAAGAGCTCCAGCCTGAGACCCTTCCCATAAGGCCCACCCTGTCAACAGTCATTCCCCAAGAGCACCTCCAACCCTGCGCAGCAGTGAGGATTGAGAATGAATTAGAGTGAGTCCCCGCCTCAGGAGCTCACAGAGACCCTGGACATGGTGAGTGCTCAGGTGAAAGACCCTAGCAGTGGGAGCATAGAGGCGGGAGTGACTGCCAACTCCGGAAGTCTTTTAGAGGTGGCATTTGAGCTGATTTATTTATTTATTTATTTATTTGTGGTGCGCGGGCCTCTCACCGTTGTGGCCTCTCCCGTTGCGGAGCACAGGCTTCGCGGCCATGGCTCACGGGCCCAGCCGCTCCGCGGCACGTGGGATCCTCCCGGACCGGGGCACAAACCCGCATGCCCTGCATCGGCAGGCGGACTCTCAACCACTGCGCCACCAGGGAAGCCCTTGAGCTGATTTTAAAGCCTGAGTAGGTGGACTTTCCCAGGCAGAGAGGGAAACAGGCTGGGCAAAAAGCATGACTGATGTCTTTGAAACTGAGAGGATGCAGCATCTTAAGGAGAAGAGTTGAAGTGATGCCAGAGACCCACAGAGGGCCTTGAATGCCACATTAAGGAGTCTGAACCTTATTCAGTGAGGTTAGGGGTCTTAAAACTAGGTTCCATGAAGCCCCATGTTTCAGGAGGTCTACTCACATGTGAAGCCAATTCATTTTCTTTCTTTCTCAAACTATGTTTTACACAAGTAAAAATAGGTGATAAAACTCAGCTTACTCAAATGTGTTATTGGACATTTTAGCACCTTGGAGACTGCCAACATATTAACTTATGCTACAGGTTGATTACCTTTTTAGCAAACCTCCGAATAAAGCTTTTCCTGTGATCTGTTTTAATAGAAGGGTATCTTGAGATTGCTGACAATCGTTGCTGAGTCTCCTGAGGGTTGTAGTTTAAAACACAACAAAACAAAAAAGGCTTTTACCTGGGGCTTCCCTGGTGGCGCAGTGGTTAAGAATCCACCTGCCAATGCAGGGGACATGGGTTCGAGCCCTGGCCCAGGAAGATCCCACATGCCACGAAGCAACTAAGCCCGTGCACAGCAACTACTGAGCCTGTGCTCTAGAGCCCGCGTGCCACAACTACTGAGCCCACGTGCTGCAACTACTGAAGCCCGTGCACCTAAAGCCCATGCTCCACAATAAGAGAAGCCACCGCAATGAGAAGCCCGTGCACTGCAACTGAGTAGCTCCTGCTCGCCGCAACTAGAGAAAGCCCATGCGCAGCAATGAAGACCCAATGCAGCCAAAAATAAATAAATAAATAAATAAATAAATAAATAACCACAACCCAAACCTTAAAAAAAAAAGGCTTTTACCTTTTGCAACCACTTATTGGTGTGAATCAGGGCTTTCTCAATGCTGCGCAAAAACCGACAAACTGAAACAGAAACAAACTGACTAGATGATGAAATTTAAATCCACACTGGTCTCCTGTATTCATTGGTTGACATGGTAATAAATATATCGTGAATATGTAATACATTTGAATTTGTAGTATAAATTTATACCAATAAAATATGGTACTATATGGTTTACACATTGGGGCTCCTCCCAAGAGTTCATTTGCATAAAATGTCAACCTACTTTTTAAAAAAGTATGAAAACCATTATGGAGCTATCGCAGGACTTTTCAGCAAGGGATTAACTCGGTCCATTTTCATTTTAGAAAGGTCACTCTGGGGCTTCCCTGGTGGCGCAGTGGTTGAGAGTCCACCTGCCGATGCAGGGGACACGGGTTCGTGCCCCGGTCCGGGAGGATCCCACATGCCGCGGAGCGGCTGGGCCCGTGAGCCATGGCCGCTGATCCTGCGCGTCCGGGGCCTGTGCCCCGCGACGGGAGAGGCCACAACAACAGTGAGAGGCCCGCGTGCCGGAAAAAAAAAAAAAAAAAAAAGAAAGGTCACTCTGAGGCTGTGTTGGTGGATGGACTGGAGAGGGTGTGTCTGGTAGCAGGCAGATCGGTGAGGAGGCTGGTCCCTGCCTGGGGAGGAAGCTGGTCTAATGTCACGACCTGGGAGATGGCAAGGAGGGGATGGACATTGGGAACTAGCATGGTGAGTGGAGCACACCAATCTGTTTCCTCCCCAAGCACCAAGGAAACCGGGAGCTCAGGCCCAGTCGTCAGTTATGACCTCTCGGTCAGCCCCTGGCCCTCACTGTTCTCTGGGAGGCAAGGAGACTGGTGGCTTCTTGGGCCCTACTCCTTCCTGCAGAAACCCCTCCCCCCTACAAGCTATTCTGGGGGCTTTGGGCCTCCTGGGCCCCAGCAGGGCCTGGCCTAGGCTTATTCTCATCCCCAGGAGCCTGAGTGAAATATTTAACCCCCAAAGGCCTATAGGAGGCCCTCACCTCATGAGGTCAGAGGACTTCCTCAGTCCAAACCTGTTTTGTTCCTCTCTCCTCCGGCAGCCCTTCTCACTCTAAGTCCTTCTAGAAATAACAGCTTTTGGCTATGTTCCTATCTTGGGCCCAACAGGCAAAATCACTTTGACCTCAGTGAGAGCTCCTCAGGCAGGCTGGCTGGGGCTGGACTGCCCTCCTTTATCCCTCCATTCCTGTCCCCGAAGCAGGAGTAATCAGCTGGAACCCCCCAATCCCCTCCCCCTCCAGTGAAAGACAGGGAGAGCTGGCAGGACCTTGGTTCCCTGGAGCCCAGTGTTCCCAGGCTGAGTTCCTGGTCCGGGGTAGGGGGTCTTTCTGACCCAAGCTTCAGTCTGGCATCTGGACTTCTTTCTGATTTCTGGAGGAACTGTCTCTGGATGCACCTGACATCACGTGACGGGGTGGCCTCCCTCTGCAGCGAGGTCCAAGGGGGTGTCTAAGTGCTTGGCTTCTCCCCAGCTCCGACCAGCCCCTTCCACTTGTTCCTTCAGCTCCACCTGGAGCCCAGACAGGCTGCTTCTCTCTCCCAGCTGGCATTCCATATTTCCCACAGCAGCTTATGCCCACTAGGCCCTTAGACTGCTCTTCACTTGTACAGAGTCAGAGCAGGCTGAGCAGGGAAGCAGGGTCCTTGCCCTGGGGCCCTCCATTCTGGGGGTAAAGAGAGCCCTGCCCTGAGAAACCTCGCTCTGAGGTCATGGTGCCCCTCACCAATTCTCCCAGATCTGGAAAGGGAGGGCTGGGGTGTGGGGAGTGTCCCAGGGAAGTACCTGAAGTAGCAGGGGTTGGGGTCTTCTGGGAGTGATTGAGGAGGGGCATACGGGGGTAGGGTGCTGCTGTGTGGACAGAGGCCAGGCTGGAGGCCAGAGACTTGGGATCTTATCCTGGCTCTGCCTTGACTTTGCTGGATGACCAAGAGTAATACTCTGCCCCTCTCTGGGCCTATTTCCCCATCTGTAAAAGAAGGAAGTGGAGACTCCTGGGACCAAGGCAGCTGGGATATTTTTCCTGCAGTGGCCAGAGGTGGGATGGGACGGGGTCTGGGCCGGTCAGCCGGAGGAGACCCAGAACATAGCAGTTTGGCAGGGACTGTGGGACAGAAAGTGACGAGCGAGACCTTGGCTGGCTGCCTGAGCTGGAGCCGCCGGCTTGGGAACCTGCCTGAAGAAGCTGGAGGGTAACTGGCTCCCTGTCCTTGAAGGGGTATTGGGCCTGGCCCTGGGGCAGTAAGCCAAGGGGGCGAGGCAGTCTCAGCCCTTGCCCTGAAGGCCAACAGGCTTCCTGGGTTTATGAGAGTGGGCCTCCCCACGCCCCCAACCATACCCTTCCCATCCCTGGTCATCCCTCTATCACCCCTTTTTTTTCATTTTTACCTTCCTTCCTTGAAGGCTCACGGTGGCTGAGGGGTTTGGGAGGTACCCAGCCCAAGAACACACCGACACCTGGGGGCGGTTGGCAGCTGGGAGAGTTACTGGGCTGAGCCCCAGAGGACAGGTACCTGTCCTGCCAATGCCTTATGCTCACTCTGCTGGGCCCACACACCATCTTGGTTGGGATAAAAGTCAAATGCAAACTGAGGTCCTCCTCCTGAGTTTGGGGACTCTGGTCTTCTGTTCCTACCTTGAGGTTCTAAAGCTTCATTAGCCACTAGCCATTCATGGCTGCTTAAATTTAAATTGATTAAACTTAAAATGCAATACAATTAAAGATTCAGTTCCTCTGTCTCACTGGCCATATTTCAAGTGGCTCTCTAGCCACATGCAGCCACACGGAGAGCACTGGACATTTCCATGATCACAGAAAGGTCTATCGGACAGTGCTCTTCTAAAGCATGCACAAATCTCTGCCTTGGGGATAGATCATAAGCTCCATGGCGGCAGGGATGACAACTGTGTGATCCCTGCCTTGTCCCCAGCACAGTGCCTGTCACATGGTCATCACTCAATGTTGTCAACTGATTGGGACCCAGGCTTGACTCCAGAGAGAAGAAGTGGGGTTGAGTGCGTGACCTGCAGGGCTGTAAGGAGCAGACCAGAGTGCAAGGTCCATGTATGAGTCTTGCCCCCAACTTGAGTCCCTGTTTCCTCATCTGTAAAGTGGGAATCATAGTCCCAGGATTGCTCAAGTCACAGAGATGTTGTGGGACTTTCTGGGTGTCTGTGAGTCCCTTGGGGACCCCAGGGATTATGAAGGGTCCAGCTGCTGCCTGTGGTGGCATTCCTCTCTCCCCATTCTGCTGGAGGTGCCGAAGGAGTTCTGAGGCCCTCCCGGGCCCCTGAAAGAAGGCCTTCTGCAATCTAGCACCTGCCTACTCTTCTGGGCTCAACTACACTCTGCTCCCGTGCACAGAGCTCTGTTCACCTTTGTGAAGGCACGGCGTGTGTGCACACCTCCTCATGCCTTCCTTCGCCCCACTCCTCCTTCAAGGCTTTGCTGAAACGCCTCCTGTCCTATGACAACTTCCTCTGAGCACTTGTCCTCGAGACTTTGCTTTCACCTGGTTCTGGCACTCATTTCAGTCCCCTTTGCTTCTCTGTTTACCTGTCTTTCTCCCCTACCAGCCTGTGACTCTGAGGACAGGAGCCAAATCTCTACCAGTATCATTCCCAGGCAGAGCCCAGGTGCTTGGCACAAAGAACCAGTAAATGTTTGTCAAATTTGCATCAACCGAAACAATATTATCTGAGCATTTACTATATTTCAAGCAATTTGAACAGATGAGGGCACTGCACTGGAGTTTCTAGTTCATGTTAAATTTGTCATGGCAAATACTGTCTCTCATTAAACTATATTGCTTAGGGGCTTCCCTGGTGGCGCAGTGGTTGAGAGTCCGCCTGCCGATGCGGGGGACACGGGTTCGTGCCCCGGTCCGGGAGGATCCCACGTGCCACGGAGCGGCTGGGCCCGTGAGCCATGGCCGCTGAGCCTGCGCGTCCGGAGCCTGTGCTCCGCAACGGGAGAGGCCACAACAGTGAGAGGCCCGC
>NC_041216.1:4279340-4326876 GCF_002837175.3 Physeter macrocephalus
ACGGGAGAGGCCACAGCAGTGAGAGGCCCGCGTGCCGCAAAAAAAAAACACAAACAAACAAACAAACAAAAAAAAAACAAAAACAAAAACTATATTGCCTAAAAGTTCAGAGGCATTAAATATTTACTGAGCACCTACTATGTGCTAAGCACAGTTCTGAGCACTAGAGATACAATAAATGAACAGGATAGTCCTGGTTCCTGCTCCCTGAGAACTTAAGCATGGTTCCTGCTTCTAGAGCTCTGTCTAGAAATAGAAATAGTTAAATAAGTAATTATAATTTAGTGTTAAATTTTACCAAAAAGGAAATCCTTAGGAGAGGTAGCAAGCCCATGACTAGGGGTAAGGGAATGCTTCCTAGAGGTGATTTGTAGTTTGAGACCTGAAGGTTGGATAGAAGTTAGCTGGAAGGGCAGTCAGGGAAAGAGCACATCAGTCAGAGGAAACATCATGTGCAAAGGCTCAGAGAAGGTAGCAGGGAGGTGTGCTCAGACATGAGAAAGGTCAGATTGAGCAAAATGGGGTAATGGGAAGGTGACAGTGGAGACAGAGGTAGGGTCTGTCATGGAGGGCTTCCTACTCCATACTCAAGGCTGCCGATCAGAGTGTGAGAAGAGTGGGTACCATTGAAGGGGGAGGCGGGGCATGATCAGATCTGAATCTGGGAACAATCCCCTGACAACAGTATGGACCACATATTGGAGGGAATGAGAGATGGTGATGGGCCGGACCATGGTAGGGAAGACAGAAAGAAGTGGATGGATTCTAGTAGAGTTGGCAGGGTTTGGTGACTGATTGATGGGGGAAGGGGGTGGAGGAAGGGGGAAGACTTGCGGTTGACTTCCGGGCTTCTGGTCTAGGTGATGAGTGGTTGATGGTGCCAAGCATTGAGATGAGGAAAGCGAGGAGGGGACCAGGTTTGGGGGTGGAGAGAATGCTGGGAATTCAGCCTTGGGCATGATGAGTTTGAGTGTCTATTAGTCAACTGGCGCAGTTAGATATATGAGTCTGGAGCTCAGGAGAAAGATTTGGGCTGGAGATAGATGTTCTTATATAATTGTCATGTTTCTGGGCACCACTTCTTCCTAAGGGCATGTAGCTCCTATTTTATAATGGAAAGCATCTGGAGACCATCTTGAGCATCTGTCATACTTTGGCTACATACACTGTATTCATTTTGCTGCTGAGTCCAGATGGCTGGCTAGATTGCAAACTCCCTGAGGGCATGTGCCTCCCATCAGATTGTCCTCCTCCATGGGGAGCCATCAACTCCCTCAGTCCCCAGTTGGGTCCTGCACAGAGGGGGGTCCTGATCTAGGTCTGCCCCTGCCCAAGGCTGAGCTCCTTAGGGCAGAGGCTGGACCTGTGTCTTCTCCCTGTCCCCAGTCCCCGGAGGGGCTGACACATGAGACCTGTCTCAAGAGAATCTGAGAGTCAGCCCCTTCTCCTGCACCCCTGCAGCCCAAGCCTCAGAATGCAGTCACCATTGCTGTGTCTTCCCGAGCCCTGTTCCGCATGGACGAGGAGCAGCGGATCTACACGGAGCAGGGTGTGGAGGAGTACGTGCGCTACCAGCTGGAACACGAGAACGAGCCCTTCAACCCTGGGCCGGCCTTCCCCTTCGTGAAGGTGAGGGGCAGTTCCACCACTGGCCATACAGTGCCTTCATGGGCGTTAGAGAAAAGCACTCCCATGGGTGTATGAGTAAGGAAAAGGGGTCCCCTCTGGGCAGATGCCACCACACAGGAGCATAGTTTGGCAAGGGGACAGCCATTGTGGGAAGAAGAGGCCACCCCATCCTCTGGACTAATGCAACCCCACTCCAGGTAACCATCTTAGTGCATGGAACCCGACCTGGATTTCGAACCCCACTCACCCTTTTAGTGAGGCACCCTGGGCAATATCAACCCTCACAATGGCAGAGACTAGGAGGAGATAGCCCGCGTCCACTGGTCTCACCCCGAGCCAGGTCCCGGACCTCCCCTCTCCTCCCCGTGTTGGATCCCAACTCATCCCTCCTCCCCAACCCTGGCTACCAACTCCAGGCATCAGTCCCCGGGGGTCTGAGCCCGAGGGTCCACTCTCCCATCCAGGCTCTGGAGGCTGTGAACAGGCGGCTGCGGGAGCTGTACCCTGAGAGCGAGGACATCTTCGACATCGTCCTCGTGACCAACAACCACGCTCAAGTGGGCGTCCGTCTCATCAACAGCATCAACCACTATGGTGAGCATGAGGGCTTTGGCCATGACATGACCCCTACCAGACACCCGGGGTTGGGGTCACACCTCTGCAGGGTGCAGGTAAACCCACTGGAACCTCGAGCTCAGAGGGGTGTTGGTAAACAGGCCCTTTCAAGAAACAAAACAAACCCCCAAAACCCTACTGTGTAGCATTGCCATATTCAGGGTGTAAATATTCCCACCATGGCTGATGTCAAGCTACCAATAGTTGAACAATCTAACTGGCTTCAAAAGTCCCTGGATGTTTAACATTCGACTCTTGCAAGCTGGTACAAGCCGGCTGCAGCACATCGCTGCACAGGCCCCACTCCCTATGTGATTGGTCAGGGCACTTGCTGCCCCTGTGCCTCAGTTTCTCTCTCTGCAAGGGGGCTGACAAGCCTTAAAGTCTGCTGGCGGAGGCAGGTGCAGTCGTCAGAGTGAAGGGACTTTGTGTCTTAGTCCAAACTCTTGTTTGAAAGTAATAGACCCTCCAGAGCCAGCCTAATGTGTCTTAGTCCAAACTCTTGTTTGAAAGTAATAGACCCTCCAGAGCCAGCCTAAGCTGAAGAAAATGATTTTTTGTTTTTTTGGCTGTGCCGCATGGCATGCGGAATCTTAGTTCCCTGACCAGGGATTGAACCTGTGCCCCCTGCGTGGAAGCGCGGAGTCTTAACCACTAGACTGCCAGGGAATTCCCGAAAATGATTTCTTATTAGGTTACAGGTGTGCCTCTTGGAACCACAGGGAAGGAAGTGATATTGGGCCCACAAAGGCGTGAATCCAAGTACTGGCAATCTCTCCAGGGCTTTTTTTCTCTCTGGACCACATGAGCCCTTATTTCTGCTTCTCTCAGAAAATCTGTTCCTTTTTTGTTTTTCTTTTCTTTTCTTTTCTTTTCTTTTTTTTCTGTCTCTTCTCTTTCCTCAAACTCTAGGTTTCTCTGCTTTTCATGAATATGGCCAAAATTTACAAGTTTACACGTCCTTGTTCCTTGTTTTCAGCAACCAAGAGAGGCCAGTTGGCATTTTAAAATCCTAATTTCAAATTGTTAGGAGCAGGGGTGATATTCAAAATATTTAACCACCTTGTGGCATAAGTACCGAGGAATCAGGACAGACACCACCTATGGTACTGGGGCAGAGTCCTGAAGGACCCCTGCTGTACCCTTCCACTGTGGACCCTCCTGTGTGAGGGGCTGGGGTAGTGATGGAGTAACTCAGTGGGCTCAGAGCAGCAGCCATTTATCAACAAGCAAAGTTTTACAACCTGCACAGACATAGGTACTAGATGACTCTCTCAGCCCAGGCTGGGAGGGAATCTAATTGGCCCAGCTTGCGTCAGGTGCCTACCCCTATCCAGTCAGCTATGACCAGGTGGGACCACGAGCCACAAGGCTGGGACCTACTTTTGCAGTACTGTGATCCCCTGAAAGGGGATATTACTGTGAGCCAGGCAACCCCTCCAGAGATGTGGTCATCCCCATTTCATGGTTGAAGAATGGAGGATCTCAGAGAGGGGGAATGCTGGCCTAAAATCACTCAGAGAATCACTGTGCTGCCCCCCAACCACTCAGAGCCAAGATGGCATCCATTGAACACGGAGGGACCACTCTGAGGTCCTGAGGGTTGACCCAGGCATCACCTGGGTACTCTCTACCTCCTCTCCAGACCTGTCCATTGAGAGGTTCTGCATGACAGGCGGGAACAGCCCCATCTGCTACCTCAAGGCCTATCACACCAATCTCTATTTGTCGGCTGATGCAGAAAAAGTGCAGGAAGCCATCGATGAAGGTGAGTCAAACTGGGGAAGGAGAGTGTGGGGAGTCTGGCTAAGGGGTCTCAGAGATGGGAAGCCTGGTCCTAAAGCTCTGAGCAGGCTCTAGGGGTTGCCATGGTAACTGGAAGGGGAGTACCTTCCTTAATTCCTATGACCTGTCCTGTAAACTCTGAGAACAAGGCCTCACATATTTCACTTATTGCCCATCTATCCCACTGTCCCACCTCCTGCCCTGCTATGTTAAGGATGCCTTTACTCATCAGCATTACCCAGCCTTCCGTTTCCATGGGAATCCTCCTTACAGTCCAGAAAGATACTCCCTTCCAAGAATCTTCCAGGTCAGTAGGAGTTCTAATTCCTGTGTGACCATGGGCAGCCTCTGTCCTTCTCTGGGCCAATGAGGAGGGAAATCAGTACCTAGTCCAGCCTGAGCAGTAGAGTCTGGGAAATGGCCAGCATTCCAGCAGCTGGGCCAGCCAGTGCTGAGGTGAGGTTAGAGACACAGCTGCAAGTGCTGACAAAGAGAATTTCCCTCCACGTGTCTCTTTCAAGGGGCAGTTTTGGGGATGGTATCCATAGTCTCCTGACAAGGTGTGTTTCCCTATTATTCACGGAAGAAGACAGGCTCACAGGGGAGGAAGAACTGCCCCACTGCCTGAGAGGGCTCCTCAGGCTGAACGCTACTGTTATTTATTTATTTTGACATTTTATTGGAGTATAGTTGATTTACAATGTTGTGTTAGTTTCAGGTGTACCGGAAAGTGATTCAGTTATACATATATATATTCATTCTTTTTCAGATTCTTTTCTCATATAGGTTATCATAGAATATTGAGTAGAGTTCCCTGTGCTATACAGTAGGTCCTTGTTGGTTATCTATCTTATATATAGTAGTGTGTGTATGTTAATCCCAAGCTCCTGATTTATCCTGGAATCTAATTGGCCCAGCTTGCGTCAGGTGCCTACCCCTATCCAGTCAGCTATGACCAGGTGGGACCACGAGCCACAAGGCTGGGACCTACTTTTGCAGTACTGTGATCCCCTGAAAGGGGATATTACTGTGAGCCAGGCAACCCCTCCAGAGATGTGGTCATCCCCATTTCATGGTTGAAGAATGGAGGATCTCAGAGAGGGGGAATGCTGGCCTAAAATCACTCAGAGAATCACTGTGCTGCCCCCCAACCACTCAGAGCCAAGATGGCATCCATTGAACACGGAGGGACCACTCTGAGGTCCTGAGGGTTGACCCAGGCATCACCTGGGTACTCTCTACCTCCTCTCCAGACCTGTCCATTGAGAGGTTCTGCATGACAGGCGGGAACAGCCCCATCTGCTACCTCAAGGCCTATCACACCAATCTCTATTTGTCGGCTGATGCAGAAAAAGTGCAGGAAGCCATCGATGAAGGTGAGTCAAACTGGGGAAGGAGAGTGTGGGGAGTCTGGCTAAGGGGTCTCAGAGATGGGAAGCCTGGTCCTAAAGCTCTGAGCAGGCTCTAGGGGTTGCCATGGTAACTGGAAGGGGAGTACCTTCCTTAATTCCTATGACCTGTCCTGTAAACTCTGAGAACAAGGCCTCACATATTTCACTTATTGCCCATCTATCCCACTGTCCCACCTCCTGCCCTGCTATGTTAAGGATGCCTTTACTTATCAGCATTACCCAGCCTTCCGTTTCCATGGGAATCCTCCTTACAGTCCAGAAAGATACTCCCTTCCAAGAATCTTCCAGGTCAGTAGGAGTTCTAATTCCTGTGTGACCATGGGCAGCCTCTGTCCTTCTCTGGGCCAATGAGGAGGGAAATCAGTACCTAGTCCAGCCTGAGCAGTAGAGTCTGGGAAATGGCCAGCATTCCAGCAGCTGGGCCAGCCAGTGCTGAGGTGAGGTTAGAGACACAGCTGCAAGTGCTGACAAAGAGAATTTCCCTCCACGTGTCTCTTTCAAGGGGCAGTTTTGGGGATGGTATCCATAGTCTCCTGACAAGGTGTGTTTCCCTATTATTCACGGAAGAAGACAGGCTCACAGGGGAGGAAGAACTGCCCCACTGCCTGAGAGGGCTCCTCAGGCTGAACGCTACTGTTATTTATTTATTTTGACATTTTATTGGAGTATAGTTGATTTACAATGTTGTGTTAGTTTCAGGTGTACAGCAAAGTGATTCAGTTATACATATATATATTCATTCTTTTTCAGATTCTTTTCTCATATAGGTTATCATAGAATATTGAGTAGAGTTCCCTGTGCTATACAGTAGGTCCTTGTTGGTTATCTATCTTATATATAGTAGTGTGTGTATGTTAATCCCAAGCTCCTGATTTATCCTTCCCCCCAGTGTTTCCCCTTTGGTAACCACAAGTTTATCAACCAACGATATGTTTACTTTCCTCTTCCTCTTTCACACTGTCTCCTGCCTGGAAGCCTGGCCTCTCTCCTGCTGATGCGTCACTCCCCTGAGCTGCTTGGGGTTCCAAGAGACTTTCTTTAACTAGGAAGTGGAAGCCATTTCCCTAGACAGATGTCACTCCCTCTGGTTGGGGTTTTGGCATTGGTCTGCATGTGTGCCTCTATATGTCTATAATTTAAGCCCAGGCTAGGGAGCAGGAGACGGTCAGGAGGCAGGCCTTCCCCAGGTCTGGTGGTTCTGGTTCATCTTGGTTCCAGCACTGGCAAAGCTGAGAAGGTGCCTGGCCTGATGTCCAGGGCTTGGGCCTACTTACACATCCTCAGGCTAGTGAAGTTGTGGTGAGGCTGGCATTGCTCTTTCCTCCCAAAGCTCTGCCTCTGTCCAGGCCTGCGACCCTAGATTCCCAAAGAGCAGGGCTGACATGGCCTTTGGAGAGGTGAAGGATCGGGGATGGGCTGAGCCCACTGCCTGGGTCTCCAGCCTCCTGGTACTGCTCTTTGTTGTCCAGTGAGCTCTAGTTGGAGCCAGGGTTCCCAATAGGCATACTGGGCCCTCTGGAGAAGCCCAGAGTCTGTGCCATTGTGGCGGCAGACTGAGGGGGTGCCCACACCCACCTCACCACAGACTGCAGCCTAGAATCTCAGCCCCAGACGGAGCTGAGCACCCTTAATTTTATCTTGGTCCAGAGAGGGTGAGGGACTTGCCAGAATCAACAGCAAGAGAGTAACTGAGGCCCAGCCAGGGTTGGGGCTCCTTCCCAGCCCCCCTGTAGATCTACATCAGGGTCCTGTGAGGACCTCCAGGAAGGACAGTGGTGGCCTGGGAGACTCTCCCTTCCATCCAGGACTGATGTTTGTCTGGTCCATAGCAGCATGAACTTACTAGATATTAAAGTATTGAAATTCCCCCATGCCGATTGATAAATAGCTCCTGCCCTGAGTCCTCTGAGTGCCCCCTGTTCCCTGGGACACCTCCCAGACCTTCCCTCAAAGCAGCAACTAAAAGGGAAACCCTGGCATAGGCTGGGGCCTTCAGAGCCCTACTCAGAGCAAAAGCCACTATCCATTCTTACTGGCCCGTTTTGAAATATTCTGAATATTAGCCCTCGTTAGCCGGCCCCTGAGTCCTAGTTGAGGCAAGCAGGGCAAGGATAGCCTGAGATAGCCCTCTCCTGGGCCCCAGGCAGCGGAGGCGGGTGTCAGGGCCCTATTACCTAGACGAAGGCAGACAATGCTTGCCTTTCTCTGCCCAGGGATCGCAGCCGCCACCATCTTCAGCCCCAGCAGGGATGTGGCTGTCTCCCAGAGTCAGCTGCGGGTGGCCTTCGATGGGGATGCTGTGCTCTTCTCAGATGAGTCGGAACGCATCGTGAAGGCCCACGGGCTGGACAGGTTCTTCGAGCATGAGAAGGCCCACGAGAACAAACCTTTGGCCCAGGTGCTCCACACACTCCCCGGAACCCTTGGGGGGAGCAAGGAAGCTCCCCAGAACCTGCCCTTGGCTGGAACCTCCAGCCCAGAACCAAACCCCAAGCTCAGCCCAGAATCCAGCCAGCTCCCCTCCCTAGGCCTCCAGCCTTCCTCCCTCTCACCTGACCGCTGGGTCCCCTCAGTGAGCTTCTACCTCTTCTCTGAGCTCCCATCTCTCTCACTGCATTCCCATCCCCCCTTTGAAGCCCACATTCTCTCTCTAAGCCCCTCTCGGAAGCCCCTACCTCTCCTTTGCAGCTCCGTTATGAGGTCTCCAACCCCATCGCTTCTCGGCCTTTTGGCTAAAATCCAGTGTAGGTCTCTATCCCCTTCCTGAAAGCCCCATCCTCCCTCTAAGCTCCTAGCTCCTCTCTGAAGCCTCCATCCTCTTTCTGAGGTCTCCATCCCATCTCTAAAGTCCCCATCCCGCACTGAAGGCCTCGCTCTCTCTGAAGCTGCCATCCTCTCTCTGGAACGCTTGTCCCCTCGGAGAGATTCCCCCACCCCTCTGAGAGGGATGCCATCGTCCCAAGAAGTCCCTGCTTCCCTCACTGGAGGAAGGGAAGAGCTGGGCTGGCGCCCTTCATTGGGGCAAAGGAGATCCAGCTAGTGTGAGGTCTGGGCAGCCCATCTGCTTTGGGCCACACCAGCCCTTCACACCTCCTGCCATCCATCCCTTGGGCAGGGGCTCAGAGACCCTCACTCACCCTTAAACTGCTCAGAGTCTCACCGAGAGCAGAATACGCCCTAGAGCTGGTGGAAATTCCCTGGGGTTGGAGCTACTGGGATTCTCCAGCCCTCCAGGGAGCTCCTATCTGTGCTTTTAACAAAAATCTGGGTGCTCAATAACCCCAAAACCTCTCTCTCCAAGAGCTCAGCAGGCTTCAGCTATGACTCCAGAGTATTCATTTCACTTTCTCTCTTGTTGGTTCCCTCTGAAATCCTTGGGAATCCAGAGTGGGACAGTTTTTCCACTAAGTGGTACGCAGAGCCCCAGGAGATCACTGCTTGCCCCAGGTCACCCAGCAAGTGAGGGGTCTCCAAGATTAGAAACCCACCTTTCCTGATTTCCAGCTGCGTTACAGTTTTCTTCTTCATCATCCTCTGGTTCTTTATTCACACCTCCTCATGAAGCTTCATTGCTCCAGGCACTGTAAAGAGTTAATCCTTTCCCTGACCCTACAGATCTGGAGCACACACCCTGAGCCACTCACCTGCCCCAGGGGCGGGGTTGATATTGGGCAGTGACACATTGATCTGTCTGTCCCAGCTAGAGTCCATTCTGATTGAAGGGTGCCCATGCCATAGTTACTAAATATTCTTAATATCCTCCCTGCTGATGAACACAAAGGCCACACTTAACGGAGTTGCAGGACAGACACCCATGTACCTGGTGGGCTGCTATAGTAACAGCCCTGGTATGGTTTTTCTGACGCAGACATCCCCAATCACAGCAGTATGGACACCTAGACTGCCATAGGGACCTACAGTGCAATTGATGCATGCAGTGGCCCGAGCAGACATAGCAGAACTGAGAGATTTAGCGATCCTGAGAAGCTTTCCCACCCCAAACAGCAAGATCCTAGTGTCATAGGTAGGAGCCCAGCAGGGGAAGGGGCAAGTGTTTGGGAGAGGGGTGAGCTCACAATGTTCCTTTGCCTTCTCATAGGGCCCCTTAAAGGGTTTTCTGGAGGCTCTGGGTAGGCTGCAGAAGAAGTTCTACTCCAAGGGCCTGCGGCTGGAGTGTCCCATCCGCACCTACCTGGTGACGGCACGCAGTGCAGCCAGTTCTGGAGCCCGGGCTCTCAAGACCCTGCGCAGCTGGGGCCTGGAGACAGATGAGGCCCTGTTCCTTGCGGGAGCGCCCAAGGGCCCCCTCCTGGAGAAGATCCGCCCACATATCTTCTTTGATGACCAGATGTTCCACGTGGCTGGGGCTCAGGAGATGGGCACAGTGGCCGCCCACGTGCCTTACGGTGTGGCGCAGACACCCCGGCGGACCACACCCACGAAGCAAGCCACATCTGCACTGTAGCTGAACCACCAGCTTTGCTGACCCACATTGCTCCAGGCATGGCTCCATGTCATACACGTCGCCCAGTGGACCCTTCTAGTTCCTCACCTCTCTGCCCTTCTGCATGTCCGCCCTCATCCCTATGAGTGAGGTACTTGTAGGAAATTATGCAGACTGGTTCGGCATTCTCACCAGCTCCCCTTTTGGGCAAACACTGTGCCATGATCCTGGCTCAGAAAGTAAGACTGTGCAGAAAAGCTGGGTTTCAGGGGGAAGTTGATGGGACTAATGGTGAGAGGGTCAGAGCAGCAGGGTGCCTCCAAAGGGGCTTATGAGACTAGCTCAGTGTAGTACAAAGAACACTGCCTTGAGAGAGATGGGATCTGGCTTCTAAGCTTTGTCCTGGCATTGTGCATGACTTTAAGTTCCCTTGCAAGGGACTCTAGGATGAGGTGACCTCCCCCTGTGGTGCACCGGTGAACTCTCCATCCTTGCAGGAGCCCCTGCAGCCCCTTTGTCACCACTTCCATGGGGAGAACTCTCACTGCTTGATGAGTCAGTTTCCCCATCTTTTAGGGGGTTTTCAAACTCTCCTTTAGCTAAAGAAGCTTGGTTTCATAAGATTGCCCTCTTTGAAGGAATGATTCTGAGCCAGGGCTTCTCCTGATATATACGGCACCTTTGTACAAATTATAGAAGGACGCTGTCTCTAGAATGAATTGTGAAAAGATGGCCCTTCCTCTGGGCTGACCCAGACCACGCTGGGGCACACAGCTTGGTTAGCAGGATATAGGCTGGATTTTGACCCCTACCGGCTCCTCAGGCCAGAGGCCTTTGTCAAATGGGCAAGGCACACAATCATCCACAGCAACCTTCCCTATAATTTTACACATTTGGAAACCACTGGATGAGATGACCTGTCTACTTCCTGCGATGCCTTAATCTGAGTCATCAAGGGTCAGCTGCCAGGTGCAGGGTTTGTGGAAGGAGGGAGGGAGTGAATTTAACCTGCATGCAGAGTCTCCTCCGGCCAGCAGGGGGCACTGCAGGCCCTCCCTGGGAAGGCGCTTTACTAGGCCTGCTCAGTGTTTCCTTCGCTTTTGCTTTTTAGCCAACGTTAATTTGTTCCTGCCGATCAACCCCCTCACCTCAACCCTCACTCCCTCAATGACTGAGTCCTACTCTGCTTGCCAAGCAGCCCTACTGGGGGGAAGAGGTGGAGAATTGGTGTTTACTGTTGTGAGCTCAAATGCAAGGGGAGAAACCTTAGGGGCTGAAGTGGGAGGTGGTCCAGGCTGAGCCCAAGGGAAGGCCTGCCTGGAGTGATATAGGACGTGTGGGGAGGTCAGGTCTGATGCAGTGACTGGTTAGAGAGGAAGGAGCTGCAATGTGCATTAGCAAGATTCTCCAGCTATGGGATTGTGATTGGAGGTAGCAAGCTCTTCATCACTAGGATGCTGTCAAAGGGACTCCAGGATGAGATGACCTCCCCCTGCGGTGCACTGGTGAACTCTCCATCCTTGCAGGAGCCCCTGCAGCCTCTTTGTCATCACTTCCAGGGAAGAACTCTCACTGCTTGATGAGTCAGCCTCCTCCTTTGCTGACCAGCTTGGCTTTCTCCGGAGAGAGGGTGGGACCTCCAAAGGCTGGTCCCTCAGGAAGACCCAGAAGGGGTGAGGAGACGTCAGTGGCGGGGACTGATTGCCCAGCTTCCCAGGCGAATCCCAGCTGTGAGCAAGCACTTTATGAAGAAAGCCAAAGGTATCATCGGAGGTGTGTGCAGGAGAGCTGGAACACTTCTGGGGGCAGGAAAAAGGGTGACAGGCCACGTGAGGCCTGACCTTTATCCTTTTGAGGACTCAGCCCAGGGTCTGAATGGGCACAGGTTCTGGGAAGTGGAGGGCAGGATCGTAATGTCAGAAACATAACGCAGGAGGGAGAACAAAGTCAGAAGACTGAGGTGGTTCTGGAAATGAGCAACAGTTTGGGTGAGAAGAGAGTCCTCGGCTGGGCTTGTCCTGTCAGTGCTGGAGCGGCTGAGAGGCTGGCGGTGGGGAGGAAGGCAAGGCTGTGCTGGGTGGCTGGGCACCGCCAGGGGACGGGCAGGTGACGAGGATGTCCTTGCACAGGGTCATCCCATCAACAGCCAGGATCCTTCTGGCCGACAGAGGAGGCCTCAGGGCAGAGGGTCTGGTTTGGAGCTCTTTCCTCTGCCGAAGCTCCCAGCCCAGCCAGAGATACTGTGAGACCTAAGGACAGCCTCCAGGAAACCAAAAGGTAGTGAGAGAAGGAACTCTCTCTTGGCCGAACTACACAAAGGCCTGCTTCTCCTTCCTCTGGGATCAGAATCACCCCTTGGGTGAGCCTCCAGGGCTCCCAGAGCCAGCTGGTAGCCATGAGAAGCCTGCAAGTCTGGGCACAGCCGAGGCTCACTGCATGGCACTAGGCTCTGTGACCAGGGTGGACACATGCACTGCGAGGGCAGCACCAGATGTCACCTAATTAAGATGCGCCGAGGGATGCTGAGACCAAGAGGTCCTGCCCCCAGGGCCTGGCGATAAACACCCCTGATTCTTCCAGGTCTCTCAGGAAGCAGGAAAACGTGATGTGGGATGCAGCAAGATAAGGCACTATAAAAGCTGTGTATTTCACTGGAGCCCTGGTAATAGACGTGGACAGCCCTCAGCGATGAGAGATACTAGGGTCCAAATTCTATTATTGAAACCATAAATGAGCATTTCAGGCCTGGAAAAAAGCTTTCAGTGTCTGGAATAAAAGGCCAGAAGTCCTGGGGGCAGGCTTAGACAGCTGCCAGACACACCTTCTGATTGTTTCAAGTGATGAGCAGGCGTCCTGGGAAGAACATCGTTTATTGTATCAGCCGGCAAATTAAACAGCCATGCGAGCACCAAAGCCCCAGGCCCAGCCATGGACTGCAGCACTGCGCCAGAGGAGCCACAGCTCCTGACGTGCAGAACCTCTGGAGCCCAAAGCATGGCACCCCAACAGCGCCTGCAGAGCACGTCCCAGGAAATTCTTGCCAGCCAAGTCCCAGACCCAATGGAAACTGCCACTTAGAAAAACAGAAGCCCTGTTACTATGCACTGAGATTGCCAAGGTCACTGCCAAATAGCCCTCTCCGCTTTCCGAGAGCCCAATCAGAATGATGGGGATGTAGCAGAAGAAGTTGAAACCAGCAAGAAGTGTAAATCCAAGCTGGATCCAGCATTATAATGATACTCAACTGGTGTGCACCAGTCCAGCTAAACTGGTGATTAAAATATTGAAATGCCTCCATAACAGTTGTAAATAGCGCTGGCCTGAGCCCCTGACTTCCCCCTCCCCATGGCCTCAGCTGCCCTGGCCCCTTCGTCTTCCCACGATCCAGCAAAAAGGGGCTCCGGGAGTCGGTGCCAGCATGATGGCCAGTGTCCACTCTGTTTGGGGGTCCCCTGGCCATACTGGCTTGGAGAGGTTAAGTAAGTTGCCCAAAGTCACACAGCTGGTAAGTGGCTGTGGAAGGACTCAAGCTCATGTCTGTCTGATGCTGGGACTCAGGCCCTTAACTCTTTGCCATACGGCCCATACGTGCATAGACGTAGCAAGAGAAGCTTCATAGCAATGGCTTTCCCTTGACAGTCTGTTAACATGTTGACCCCCTGCGTGTTAAGATACTATAATAGACTTGAGAGGGTACATCTTTGTTATAGCTTTCTAAATAGCTAAGAGGAATTTAAACTAGGGCCAAACATTTGCAGATCTTCTGAAGCACCTCCAGACAACCCCAAGTTCTGTGGAACCCAGTTCTTATTGGGCTAATGCTGGGTTTGGCAAACGCAGCTCCTTGGCCAAATATAGCCCACCACGTTTTTGCAAAGAAACTTTTATTGGAATACAGTCATGCCCATTTGTTTACATCTGTCTTCAGCTTTCAAACTATAGCAATGAGGGCTTCCCTGGTGGCGCAGTGGTTGGGAGTCCGCCTGCCGACGCAGGGGACGCGGGTTCGTGCCCCGGTCCGGGAAGATCCCACACGCCACTGAGCTGCTGGGTCCGTGAGCCATGGCCGCTGAGCCTGCGCGTCCGGAGCCTGTACTCTGCAGCGGGAGAGGCCACAACAGTGAGAGGCCCGCGTACCGCAAAAAAAAAAAAAAAGCTACACACTATAGCAATGGAGTCGAATTGTTTCAACAGAGACCAAGGAGCTGAAAATATTGGGTCAGCCAGAAAGTTCGTTCGGGTTTTTCATTTCCATCCTACGAAAAAACCGAACGAACTTTTTGGCCGACCCAATATTTCTCTGGCTGTTTGCAGAGCTTGCTGACCCCTGGGTTAAGGCAAACATCCCTGGCCCGCTCCTCAGTGGGAGAGTCCAGCTTATATCCACCTAAGCATTCGGAGGTAGAGGCTGGCTCGTTTGCAGAGGGGGCAGCACGAGGCAGCTCTGTGCCCAGCTGCAGGCATCGTCAGGGATGGCAGGCCCTAACTGAGAACCTTGATGCTAAACCCAGCAGACCCTTGGCATCTGAGGATTGAAGATTTCAAAGTTTGACTATTTTCAAGTGACCCATGGCCTGTTGTAATTTGGAATGTTGACACACACATTTGATTTTAGTGTGCTCTCCCAAGCTGCTGGGTGAGGGGCAGGGAGTGGGACCCTTGGCTAGGGCTGAGCCCAGCTGGCTGGCCTCTGCTCAGCACGGCTATGTTGTTCTCAGCTCATCATTGCCTTTGAGGGGCCTCTTGAGAAGTAATAAGTGCTGGTAGATGGACGGGCCTTAGGTAAATATTAATTTTGGATAAAGTGAAGTGCCCCATGTTGACTTAAGGACCCAGATCTAACAAGTCATCCATATGCTGTCTGTGGAAGCAAGAACAAGCTCTTCACGAAGATGGTCCCAGTGAGGACTTTAGCTGGCTCAGAAGTTACTGATCAAGTGAGAGATAAAAGTCCAGTGAAAGTTGGAATGACAGTTTTCTTGTGGTATTAGGGAGTGAGCAACAAACATGCATACCCTTATGATGAAATTGTGAATCAGGAGAAATCTGCCGATGTAGGGAATGGCAAGTGTAGAAGTGGTCCTATCTACTGCCATGGTTGCTGGCACTGTTCCATCGGGATACTCTTCTACGCTAAGCCCAGACTTGACCTCAGAATCCTTCTCAACCCAGCATTCCAGGCAGCTACTACCAGTGGGTTGGAGTTGGCATGAAAGATGAAAAACCTATGTTGCCATCCTTATTGGTGTTGGATATTGCTTTCCTGGGGGGCGTGCAAGGCCCTGAATGTTCATTCCCCAATGTTGTGCTGCAACTCTGAGGATTCCAGGGTCTCACCCCACTCAGGCAGAACACAAAAAGGAGGGAGAATGGCATCCTGTGTTGGTGGCTTCCTTAGAGGAGGTGCCTGAGAAGCAGTGTCCCAGGTTTCATGGTCTTCAAGCAAAGTACAAATACCCCTGCTACCAGTAGGTGGCACTGCAAGCCAACACTCCGCTGCTGGCCATAGTTAATGGTTTTCTTCCCTGGTTACTTTTCTCTCCTTCCATGTTACTTGGTGCTGTGCTGGACTCCCGCAAGTAGCTTAGCCAAGAAGGACTTTAGGTGCTGCTAAACATAACTGTGTGATGAGCTGACAGCTCTTACCAACAACCACTGTGATTGCATGTATGGACACACTCATATGAGTGTGTGCAACAGGATTAAAACTGCATGTATGCATGCTTTTGTGGGTGTATGTAGTGGGGCAGATATCTCTGCTGACGACTGAGTGTGTGTGTGTGTGTGTGTGTGTGTGTGTCTGTGTACAGGTTGGTTATTTCTGTTAACTAAGGGTCCTGGGCCCCACATGCTGATGGCCAGCCCTGCTTCCTGGGACTAGTTCTGGCTCTTCCTATCATCTCATGGGCATTTGCACATATGCAGTGTGGGGCTCTCTGAGGCCCTTATCTATCTCTCCAGCTTCTAGCCTCTGGCCAACAAGGTCTTGGCTCCTAACCCTCTGCCTCCCCGCCCTTATCCCTGCAACCTTGGGGACAAAGTGGTAGAATCACTTTTGGCTGCACCTGCCTCACCATCTACATTTATTTCTTCCCTCCCCTTGACAGTCCTGAGGCCAACATGTACAGTTGGGCAGACTGTGCACTGAACAAAGGCAGATGGAGCCATTCACACCATGAGTGGTACCTCCTAGGCATCTATAAAAGCTGCCAACTGTACCCAGCTGCCTTGGTCATCTCATGGCCATGGCTAGGAAAGCTGCCTTCTTCCCTGCCCTTCTGGCCCAGCCCAGCCTAGGCTGGGATTCCTTCCTCTGCTTGGGTGTTCTAGTCTGGTCCAGAAGTGACTTACCCTTGGCCTTGATCAGGAAGTATCTCCCTGATGGGCCATCCCCAAGAAGCTTTTGGGTTCAATTTATGAAAATTAAATACAGCTGGCAACTTTTCAGTTACTGTAAGACAAACCAAAACTCTGCAGATGGGGTCGCTGATTCCCACACTCCTGGCCTGCAGGTGAGTACGCCTTCACGGGCCAACTGTTAAGATGGCTCTGCTACGGAATTAGGATAGGTTTATAGCTGCACCAGGTAGAAAATCGTGAGGTCGCCATAGACTGGACACCTGTGCCGGGTCACAAACTCTGATGCCTACAAGGGCTGGGCAGGAAACATCAATGAGCGAAGAGGATTAGGCAAGGACTGTAGCAAAATGCGGAACACATATGCTGTAGTCTGACACGGTTGCTGCTGTGTGGGAATGTGGCCTGCTGGTGCCAGATATTCCTCCCCATTTTCCAAGAGAAGCTAGAAATCTGGACTTTTAAATGTTGGCAACTGAAATCTGAATTTAGAAAACACTGTGCATGCCAGATAAACCACATCTTACAGGCCAAATCCGGCCTTTGAATTTCCAGTGTGCACCCTCTGACCCAGGCCCAGTGAATGGGGTTTTTCAGAACTGAGTAATTGCGTATAAGGCTATTACACTCAGACTCACAGAGCTGTGGATCTTTAAGAAAACTTAAAGATAACCTAGTTCATTCCTTGTGTGTTTTTAAACTGTGTACATACAAACTTTTTTATTAACAGCACACATATCCTTAAGTTCTAGTTTCTACCTAAAAGCATCTCTGTACCCCCAATTTAGCACAAGATTTAAAATGAAGTCTCTACACGTAGTAGGCTTGTATCTACCTGTCAGAAGCCCTATTTTATACCATTTGGTTTATGATAGGTCTACTTCTGTCTTTTGCAAACATGGGCTGCCCTGGTCTTCCTTATAACCTAACTTCTCTGGGTTGCTTTCCATGGTAAACCTATACGTGCCTCCTTAAGCAGTTGGGGCCTGTGTTTCTTCATCTGTGGGACTTCCCTTGCCTGGGGGTGAGACTGCTCACACTTTTCCCAGCTTGGTTCCTCCGTGGTCTGCCCTCAACCTCCAAAGGCCCCAGCTCAGTCTGGCTCTGCGTCATTTACCAACTCACACACTACAGGGTGCTACATGCTGGTCAGTGTGGATCCCTCTCACTACTCATGCTTGTCCCATACCTAATGTTACAACCTGGCCTTCAGCTTCTTAAAAGCCATTCAAATAAATAGAAGACTTTTTAAAATAAACTTAGGTTTCCTTCTTGTCCCCCCTCACAATTGTATTCACAAACTGGCTTAGGGTCCCTTTAAGAAATGCCAGTGGGAAGAGTGGATATATGTATATGTATAACTGATTCACTTTGCTGTACACCTGAAACTAACACTACATTGTAAATCAACTATACTCCAATAAAAAATTTTTTTAAAAAGAAATAAAAAAAAGAAATGCCACTGGGGATGCAAGGAGTGAGCAGGCCTGGGATTGGTTCCATCCGTGGGTGCCAGTGTCTCTCTGTAGACCCTCCCCACCCACACGAAGACCACCCTGAGGGGAGATTCTGTGATGGACAGCAGCCTGAGCCCATCAGAAGTCAAGCTTCCTCCAGCAGTGCTCTTGGCGTGGACTCAACGTCCCCATCTGGAACTACCAAGGCAGAGGGGCAGGGGAATGGAGTGGGAGGAAGAAGAGGCGCTGAGAAAGCATGTGAGCTGGAGGAGGAAAGGGGTGACTCAGACTCCAGCCTCAGCCCTCACATCATCCTTTCTCCTGCACCTCAGCCCCCTCCACAGCAAACCCAACCTAGGGCCGATACCTCTCTTCCATTCTGTCCACCACCCTCATTTCTCCCACACTTCCCTTCACCTCCATCCGCTGAGGCCCCGTCAAGGCTCATCTCACACACAACTTCCTCAACTAGGCTCCTTCAAAACTCTGTGTATCATGAGGGACAGATCACTTCCTCCCTTGAACAATATTGAGGTCTGCGGTTCTTTCTCCCATAGCCCAACAGAGTATTAGTTATGGGAGCCAGACTAAGTGGCTGTGAATCAACCTGCCTATAACTGAATGATTGAATTCAGAGCTGATAGGACTGGGCCAGCTGTTTGCAGCCAATGTCGTTTCTGAACTGGTTGTAAAGTATATTGAATATCTCTCTAAAAAGTAAACCAAAGGCGTGGGAGTCTTACAGTGGATCAGTTATCTGTTGCTATGTAACAAATTAGTCCAACACTTAACTGCTCAAAACAACAAACATTTATTATCTCACAGTCTTGTGGGGCAAGAATCCAGAAGCAGCTTAGCTGGGTGATTCTTGCTCAGAGTGTCTCATGAGGTTGTCAAGCTGTCAGCGGGACTGCAGTCATCTGAAGACTTGACTGGGGACAGAGGATCTGCTTCCAAGATGGTGCACTCACATGGCTATTGGCAGGTGGCCTCAGTTCCTTGCCACAGGGTGGCCTGAGTGTCCTCACAACATAGCTATCGGCTTCCCCCAGAGTAATCCAAGAGAGAGCAAGGCAAACTTGCTTTAAAAAACTGTCTCTCGTGGTACATATATACGATGGAATATTACTCAGCCATAAAAAGGAATGAAATTGTGTCATTTGCAGAGACGTTGATGGACTTAGAACTCTCATACAGAGTGAAGTCAGAAAGAGAAAAACAAATATTGTATATTAAATGCATATTTGTGGAATCTAGAAAAATGGTATTGATGCTCTCATTTGCAAAACAGAAATAGAGACTCAGATGTACAGAACAAACGTATGGATACCAAGGGGAAAAGGGGGTGGTGGTGGGATGAATTGGGAGATTGGGATTGACATATATACACTACTATGTATAAAATAGACAACTAAGGAGAACCTGCTGTATAGCACAGGGAACTCTACTCAGTGCTCTGTGGTGACCTAAATGGGAAGGAAATCCAAAAAAAGAGGAGATGTATGTATATGTATGGCTGATTTTCTTTGCTGTAGAGCAGAAAATAATGGCAATATAAAGCAACTATGTACTCCAATTCAAAAAAAAAGTTTTGAAAAGGCAGAAAAACAGAAACCAAAAAACTGTCTTTTATGACCTAGCCTCGGAAGTGACATATTATCATGTCTACCATATTCTATTGATCACAAAGAGCAACCTGATCCAGTGTGAGAGGGCATGACACAAGGGTATGAAATGCCAGGGAGTGGAGATAATCAGGGGCTGTCCTGGAGGCTGGCTCCCACGTATTATTATACCCCCATCAGCCTGGTATAACCAGGGGCCTCTACATTTATCTTAATCATTTCCTTTCTGCTGGTTAAGACGAGACCCAAATGCAAAAAATAAAATAAAAATTTAAAAAATACTTAAAAAAAAAAAGACCAGACCCAAAAGTGCCTCCTTGATTCTCCAACCTGAAGTCCCCACAGTCACCAGGGATAAGGAGAAATGCGACTTCTCCTCTTCTTCCTTCCTGATACCTCCCATCCAGCACACTCTTTCAGGAGCCCTTGGGTCACCCACTTGGGAACGTCATGGAAGCTTTGTGTTCTGAGATGTCTTGGTCTCACCGTGAAGTTTTTATAATGTCCATAAGGCCGGTGGTTACACTGGTTTGTAGCCAATGGACCATGTTTAAGGTGAGGGGAGGGGCAGGGGTGGAGGGAGGGGAGGAGAGAGGGGTGGTGGCCTAACACCCTTTCCTACCCGGACCTTGGATGAACAGACTCAACCCTCTGGTGCCAGAACTAAATCTTCTATTTTCTGACATGATCTTGGACCAGATTTGGGAGCAAAGCCCCCATAATATGGTAGAGATGTGGCTGTGGCTTAGAACAGAAAAAGAAGGAGCAATGGGACGGAGAAATTGGGGACACAAGTCCTTCTCCTCCTCTGTGCGCCCCCTTCTCCACTTGCAAAGCTCTTCCAAGACCTGAGAACTACGTGTTTTCTTTCTTTGTCTTTTTTTTTTTCTTATTAGTGGTCAATTTTACTTTCCCATGAGTCATTTTTTTTAAAAACCCATTTTTTATAAACAGGCCACTCAAGAAATAAAACTACAAATTCATGTCTTAACAGTGAACAGAATAGACTCTGTTTTAAACACTTAATCCAAACCAATTCATTTCATCCTCACAATAACGCTATGAAGCAGTTACTACTGTTATCCTCATTTTACAGATGAGGAAACTGAGGCTCAGAGAGGTAAGGTAACTCATTCAAGGTCCATAGCTAGTCAATTGCAGAGCTTAATTTTAACTCAAGCTGTCTGGCTCCAGACTGTGTATCTTAAGTGCTATACTATACTGACTCTCTCATGTACATTTTAAGATTAAACACACATAAGAAAATTTGAGCTTACATTGTTTTTTGTTTGTTTGTTGTTTGTTTGTTTTTGTCTGTGCCTCGAGGCTTGTATGTGGGATCTTAGTTCCCTGACCAGGGATTGAACCCAGGTCCTCGGCAGTGAGAGCACGGAGTCCTAACCACTGGACCTCCAGGGAATTCCCAGAGCTTACATCGTAGTTTGAGATATGCCACCCTGAATCCCAGAGGTAGTACAAATAATTTTCTGCCATTTGGGTTACTCCAGGGGAAAAGTTTGAGAATTGGTCTTTAATGGATACCTCTGTAAGAAGCCGAGTCATCTTTCCCAAGATAAAGCTATTGGTTCCCCTTGCCCCATTGTTTCTGGATCTGGGCAGAAGAAGCACGGCTGAGCTATTTCCAACCACATCAAGAAAAAAGTGAAAACCCAGTCTTAAGAGACAGGAAGCAACTTGTCTGAGGACACATATCAGTAAATGCAAAAAGGAAATTTAATGCCAGGCTGTTGTTCCAAATTCAGTGCTATTCTCTCCGAAACACCATAATTTCACCCAACTTCACCGGAATCTTCATTCTTTCATTTGTCTGACAAACTCCCCCTAGAAGCCCTGTGAAGATCCAAGTGGCTTAAAGCTCACCCCTGTGTCAGGATAGTGCAGCCACAGCCCAGGCATGAGAACTTGTCACCTGCTTGCTGGGCTGGGTGACCTTGCAAAGCACGTACCCTCTGCAGCTACCAGGAGGGTACATCACTCGTACATGCCTTCAAGAGGACTGGCTGCAAGGAGTGTCATTAACTCCTTCAGCTGCTGTCTCTGCGGATCTGCATATAGTTTGCATTCCCTGGGCTTCTCTGGGTCAGTGACTGGGGCTATTTCTTCCCTACATGAGGCTCCTCTAATGCACAGTTTTTACCCTGGGCCTGACCAAGACTTTCTCAGAGCTGCATTGCAGTCTGGGGCTCTTCCTACCCAATCCTCCGGCTTGCTCCCTCCCCTTCACAGGTGTCAGACCTCCATCATGGTCAGAAGGCTCTTCCTGCTTCCTCCTGTTCTTTCCCTCTATCCTTACAAGCCATTTCCTCAATAAATCTCTTGCACCTCTAATTCACCTTAGCATCTGTCTTCTAGAAGACCTAAATGACACACCCTTTCTGGGCCGTAAGCCCTACACCCATCTGCCCCTCCGGATAGCTTGTCTGATGGTCTTACAAGTCTCCATCATTACTGAGTGGCGGAATAGAAGTGTGGTTTCCCGGTCACCACCAGGGGACATGGTGGAATCCAATTCCAGCCATAGCCAGAGGTGAGGGACAGCTGCTTTCCAAGCCTGGGGCTCCCACCCAACCCATGCCCTGCCTCGACCCCATCATCACTTCCCAGCCTCCAGATCCTCTGTCCAGGAGGGAGGTTCAGGGTAGAGAAAAGGGCCTCGGGGCTTTGGACTGGGGTAAGAGCCCTCAGTTCTAATCCTGTCCCTGCTGCTAAGTTCCCTTCTCTGGGCTTCAGTTTTCCCCATCTGTACAGTGGGACTTTGGCTTGGCTGGCCTGGGTGGGGAAAGGGAGATTTAAGGGCCCTGGGTTTAAGAAATGCCTTGGCAGCTGGTGAGGACTAAGCTATTTCTTCTGCTTGTTAAGACCAGACCAGAGGGTACAGGTGGGAAGTTCTACCCGGAAGCATTAGGGCCGAGGCCTGGCCAAGAGCCAGTTCCTGATTATGGTCTGACACCCGCAGGTTGGAGAGTGCTGTGCCTGGGCTCCTGAGAGCCCACCCCAGGAAGGACAGCTCCCTGAGGAGCCACAGTCAGGGGAGGTAAGCAGACAGCAGAGGTATGGGGAGGGAAACACAGAAGTACAAGGAGGCAGTACCAGTGCCCAAGGGAGGTTGGACAGGATTCCTCGAAAGAGAGACTTTTGTGCTGGGCTTTGGAAGCTGAGTAGGAGTTTTCCAGATAGAAAAGGGAAAGGCTTTCAAAATAGACAGAATACAAAGACTCAGAGACATGGGGTGGAGGTCAGGGAAGTAGTGAGTGAGCTGTGCCCAGACCATGAGGAACCTCCATCAAGGCTGAGGATTTTACAGCCTTTATATTGCCCTTAGACAGTAGATGCTAGTCTTAGTTCCATTTTACAGATGAGGAAACTGAGGCCCCCAGAGATGGTGAGGGGCTGTGACGGGAATGCACGGGGCAGTGTCAGGCCCCAGTCAGGCTTGGGAGCCACAGGCCAAGTCGTCCTCTCCTTATTTGGTGGGCAGTACCAAGGACCAGGCTCTCCCCCACACCACCCCCTCATGGCCATCTGACTCCAGGGAGCATGGTGTCCCCCGTCCCTCCCCTCCCTCCACTCCCAGTGTCCTTGTCCTGCTGACATCATGTACACACGGAAGAGAAATCTGTGGAGATTCCAGAAAGGCCAGAGTGTGGGAACCAGGACAGATGCTGCTGGCGCCACCCCAGCAGCGGAACCTCTGGAAGCTGCCAAGGGGGCTCTGGGATGTGTCTGAGGCCTCCGGATTCCTCTGTTGCAGGCCACCCCCCAGGGCCTGAGAAAGCTAGGAAGGCCCTAATCACCCAGCTGGCCGTTCTGGCCCCAGGCAGCCTCTGTGGAGCTTTGTGCTGCCTGCACACAGGCATGGGGAATATATGAGTATCAAGACAGCTGGGCCAGCCCAGCCTGTCTGCTTTCAGGGGTCCTGAGCTGGGGCCACTGGACCCCTGTAGATGGAGCAAGACCCCCATTAATTCTGCAGCCTGGAGATGGGGAAGGGAACCAAAGCAATACTGTCCACCACTTCCCCTGAACAAGGAGCTGTGGATTGTGTGTGTGTGTGTGTGTGTGTGTGTGTTGTACGCAGACAAACAGACACAGACAGATGGTCACAGCTCCCACCCCCACTGGCCCCAGGGGTGGATGTGCACCACCTGTTCCGCACATGTGGCTCTCAGCAGCTGCACATTCCGTCAGTGACCAGCTGTGGTGGCAGCTGGGGAGGTGGGGAGTGAGCACTGATGGGTCCCAGGGGAGCAGGGGAGGAAGGCAAAGGGAGGACAGGAAGGGCCTGGGAGGAGCAGGGGTCAGGGAGCGGGTGAGGCAAGGAGGCTCAGCTTGTTCTCAGGACAGAACACTGAGCAGGAAAGTGGTAATGGGGGTACCTGACATCTGGGCTGGAGGCCCTGTCGGTGTGGGCCTTGGCAAAGAGAGCCTGGAGGACATCCAGGGCAGGCCTGGCACACCCGGTTAGGTCTTGGCATATAGGTGGACCAAACTGAGTGTAAGGAGAAAGACGGTGCAGTTGGATATATGAGTCTGAAGCTCAGATAAGAAGTCTGCATTAGAGATAAAAATTGGGGAATCATTGGCTTATAGGAGGTAAAGGCATGGGAGTAGATGAATCACCCAGGGAGAAAACACATGGAGACAGAGGCTGAGTCCAAATGCTAACATTACCAAGTTCTTTTTCTAAACACCAGGCACGGGACTTCCCTTGTGGCTCAGTCGTTAAGAATCCGCCTGTCAATTCAGGGGAGACAGGTTCGAGCCCTGGTCCAGGAAGATCCCACATGCCGCGGAGCAACTCAGCCCGTGCGCCACAACTACTGAGCCTGCGCTCTAGAGCCCACGAGCCACAACTACTGAGCCTGCGGGCCACAACTATTGAAGCCCGCGTGCCTAGAGCCTGTGCTCTGCAACAAGAGAAGCCACTGCAATGAGAAGAGTAGCCCCCGCTCGCTGCAACTAGAGGAAACCCGCACATGGCAACGAAGACCCAATGCAGCCAAAAATAAATATAATAAAATAAATAAATAAACTAAACTTTCCAAAAAAAATAAAAATAAAAACATAAAAACACCAGGCACTGTGCTATGCATCTTACCTCATCTAATCCTCACAACAAGCTTATGGAGTGAGTAGCTTTGTTATCACCCCATTTTAAAGATGAGAAAACCAAGGCACAGGAAGTCCTTTCTTATCCTGGCTCACCTCTTGCCTCACTGCGTGGCCCTAAGGATGTTTTGCCCCTCTCTGGGTCTCAATGTCCACAGACACAAGGAGACGGGCAAGGGCCTACAGAGGGAGAGCTGAGTGGCACCCAGGTGCTCCAGTCACTCCCCCCCAGGCCCTGGGCCAGGATTCTGCCCGTTGTAACTCTGCTGTTTTCCCTGGGACTGGGCACCACCTCCTGCACAGAGAAGGTAGAGGCCTTCAGGAGCCCCCCAGCTCCCCTCCCCATCACTAGTCACTCGCCAATATTTACCAAACACCTACTACATGCCAAACACTGCTAGGCATGGGGAGACGATGGGGAGTGAACAGCTTGGGTTTGCCTTTATGTCCCAGAGAGAGACATAAATTATTGCACAATTAATAACTACCAACAGCTGCCCAGAGCATCTCTGTGACAACCATCCTCTCCTCTGGGACCCCCAATAGCTCCATCACTCAGCAGTTAGGTGCTCAGTGTCTGGCCCAGCAAAGGGCTCTGGAACCCTGTTCCAACATATGGTCCACATGCAACCCAACCATTGGCACCCGGGAGCTGTCAGTCTACTAATCTGAATACCAGCCCTGGGAGAAGAAGGGGGCTGACCTAGTGTGGGATCAGGGATTGAGAAAGTGTCACTGGAGCTGAGACCTGCGCCTGAAAATCTCTCCTGCTCAGTCTGCTCTGGGGCGGGGGGATGGGGGAAGTGGGGAGGGTTCCCTCTCGGCCTCCCTCCCTTTGGACTGAGGCTAGTTGCTACTTCTGGGCTCACCCCTCTGCCTCTCCCTGACCCCTCTCCATCAGCAAGCAAATTCCTCCTACGGACTTGCCGGCCTCTGCAGTTGCCTGTGTTGCCCTCTCTCATTGACCTGCTCCTTCTTCAAACCTGCTTCTGCATCCTCCACAGACACTTCCAGATCCCTGGGGTACGGCCCCTGCCTCTGACTCCTTTATTCATGCCAAGGCCTCTGTGACCTCATGTTTGCAGGTCTTCCTCTTAGAGCCCCTGGACTGGCCACCGAGCCGTTTACTAGGCATTCTCTAACCTCGGCCCCAGGTGCTCTATCCTTGTTCAATTTTCCTCCTCCTCCCAGAGTTTCTCTGGCTGTTTTTCTCAGGGTTCTATGCTAGGTTCTCCTCTTTCTTGCTCTGCACTAGCTCCTTGAGTTATCTCATGTACCCCTTGGCTTCAGCTACCAGTCCCCAAATCTCTGCTCCAGCCCAGACGTCTCCCCGGGCTCTCCTCCTGGGTGTCCCATGGGTCTCACAAACAGCATGGCCACACTGAGCTTACCTTCTCCTGTGTTTCCCATTGGTGCCTGTCACCTTCACCCACTCAGTCATCCAGACAGGAGCCCAGCATCACGTGGATTGGTTCTGTATTCTTCCCCTCTAAACCAGTCCCTATTGCCTGGCCTATCGTAGGAGACTTCTGATTGGTCTACCCCACTCTACATGCACAATGCCGCAGTTACCAGAAAGAATCTGGTGCCGGGACTTCCCTGGCAGTCCAGTGGGTAAGACTCCTCGCTCCCAATGCAGGGGGCCTGGGTTCGATCCCTGGTGGGAGAACTAGATCCCGCATGCCGCAACAAAGATCCCGTGTGCCGCAACTAAGACCTCATGCAGCCAAAAATAAATAAATAAATAAATATTTTTAAAAAAACTGTATTTAAAAGAAAAAAAAAGACTCTGGGGCCAACCTGTCTGGGTGGAGTCCCAGCTCTACCACTTACTAGCTGTGTGATCCCTGATAAGTTGCTTAACTTCCTTATGTTTCAGTAAAATGGGATTACGATAGATAATAATAGTAACTTCTGTTATAGGGTTGTTGTGAGGTTTAAATGAGTTAATACATGTCAAATAGTACAGTGCCTGGTACATGGTGCAGTAAGGGTGCAATAAGAATTTATTTTTATTGTTGTTATTATTATCATTTATTTATTTCACAATAATGTTAAATGCTTACTATGCGCTAGACACCTTACTAGGCATTGAAAGACATAATAATGAACAACACAAATGATTGCTACCCCCAAGAACTTCACAGTCAAGGTGGAAGCCTCTTCATAAAATCCCATAGAGGGATGGTTTCCTGCTGCTTGGACCATGCCCTACTCACTTCCATTTTAAAACAAAACGACAGGGCTTACCTGGTGGCGTAGTGGTTAAGAATCCACCTGCCAATCCAGGGGACACGGGTTCGAGCCCTGGTCTGGGAAGATCCCACATGCCGCGGAGCAACTAAGCGCATGCACCGCAACTACTGAGCCTGCGCTCTAGAGCCTGCGAGCCACAACTACTGAAGCCTGCGCGCCTAGAGCCCATGCTCTGCAACAAGAGAAGCCACCGCAATGAGAAGCCCGTACACTACAATGAAGAGTAGCCCCCGTTCTCCACAACTAGAGAAAGCCCGCGCACAGCAACGAAGACCCAACACAGCCAAAAATAAATAAATAAATTTAGTTTTTAAAAAAATTCCCTTTCACACAGACCTACTAGAGCATGAACTTGAGGATATGGGGAGGGGGAAGGGTAAGCTGTGACGAAGTGAGAGAGTGGCATGGACATATATACACTGCCAAATGTAAAATAGATAGCTAGTGGGAAGCAGCTGCATAGCATAGGGAGATCAGCTCGGTGCTTTGTGACCACCTAGAGGGGTGGTATAGGGAGGGTGGGAGGGAGGCTCAAGAGGGAGGGGATATGGGGATATACGTATACATACAGCTGATTCACTTTGTTGTACAGCAGAAACTAACACACCATTGTAAAACAGTTATACTCCAATAAAGATGTTAAAAAAAAATTCCCTTTCAATAAATAAATAAATAAATAAATAAAACAAAACAAAAGCAAAAGCAAACAAACCCAGACTACACATCTCCCTCCAGCTATTGTCCTAGCTTACTTTCCCGTCACAGTCAAGCTTCTTAAATGAGTTTATTCTGCCAGCAAGTATTTATTGCACACCTATGCATGCCAGGCACTGTGCTAGGTGCTGGAGAGTCAGCAGGGAAAAGGAGAAACCAGTGTCTACCCTCAATGAGTTTATCTTGTGGTGGAGGACACAGATGATAAATATATCAACATATAATGTCAGTGAGATTAATAGATGCTATAAAGTATTGGATTGGCCAAAAAAGACATTTTTCATTTTCACCAAAAACTCTATTTAACAGTGTATTCACCGTTTTGTTCCACTACCTTCTGCCATTTTTCAGGCCACTTCATAATTACATCTTCCCAAAACGTTTTATCTTTTTGAGCAAAGAACTGTTCCAGGTGCCTTTTATAGTTTTCCAGGGAACTGAATTTTTTTCCATTAAGAGGATTTTGTAAAGACCGAAATAAATGGAAAGCCAAAGGTGCAATGTCTGGTGAATACAGCAGATGAATCGGAACTTCCCAGCCCAGCTGTAACAGTTTTTGCCTGCTCATCAAAGAAACATGTGGTCTTGTGTTATCCTGATGGAAGATTCTGCGTTTTCTATTGACTAATTCCGAACGTTTTTGTCGAGTGCTGCTTTCAGTTGGTCTAATTGGGAGCGGTACTTGTTGGAATTAATCGTTTGGTTTTCTGAAAGGAGCTCTTAATAGAGCACTCCTTCTAATCCCACCATATACACAACATCACCTTCTTTGGATGAAGACCGGCCTTTGGTGTGGTTGGTGGGGGTTCATTTCGCTTGCCCCACAGTCTCCTCCACTCCACATTATTGTACAGCATTCACTTGTCATCGCCCGTCACAATTTGTTTAAAAATGGGACATTTTCATTACGTTTCAGTAGAGAATCACAGGCGGAAATACGGTCAAGAAGGTTTTTTTCGCTTAACCTGTGTGGAACCCAAACATCAAAGCGATGAACATAACCAAACTGGTGCAAATGATTTTCAGCACTTGATTTGGATATTTTGAGTATGTCCGCTATCTCTCGCGTGGCATAACGTTGATTGTTCTCAATTAATGTCTCGATTTGATCGCTGTCAACTTCAACTGGTCTACCCGACTGTGGAGCATCGTCCAGTGAGAAATCTCCAGCACAAAACTTTCCAAACCCCTTTGGACATGTTCGCTCAGTCACAGCACCTTCTCCATACACTGCACAAATCTTTTTTTACGTTTCAGTTCTGTTTTTACCTTTCTTGAAATAATAAAGCATCATATGCTGAAAATGTTGCTTTTTTGCTTCCATCTTCAATATTAAAATGGCTACACAAAAATTCACCAATTTTGATAAGTATTTTTTTAATGCACGCTGATATGACAGCTGTCACAGTACAATCTAACAAAATTGTTTCGAATGAAGTTAAAGACAACTAAGTGCTACTAGAGCCATCTGACGGAAAAAACGACCGAACGAACTTTTTGGCCAAACCAAGTAAGATGATGTGAAGCAGGGGACACGGAGTGAGCAGGAAATCGGTCGCTGTTTTAGACAGAGGGTCAGGAGAGTTCTCTCTAAGGATGTAACATTTGAGCCAAGACCAGAAGAGAGTGAGATAATTAATCTGAGACCATCAAGGAGAAGAAGCTTCCAGATAGACGGAACAACAAATTCGAAGTCCTGCAGCAGCTACAAGCAGGAAATTTCGATGGAAGGGCAGGAAGGCTCTAGTGGCTGAGTGAGCAGGGCAGGGGCAGGGCCCAGGGCTTAGGGTGGCCATACATCCAGTAATGCCCTGGACTGTCTTGGCATAGTTAGTGTTGCCTCCTTTCACTCTCAGAGGTGCCCCATGCTTAGATGATAAATAATATAGTCACCCTATGTATAGGCCACGGTAAACAGTTGGCATTTTATTCTGAATGTGATGGGAAGCCTATGGATGGTTTTGGGCAGGAAGTGATGTGATCTGACTGACATTTTAAATGATCATGACCAAGTACTTGAAACGCTCTCTGGCTCCTGTAACACCCACCCTTGGCTCTCCTCCACCTCCCAGCTGTTCCTTCTCAGTTCCCTCCGGCAGCTCTTTCTCTTCTACTCAACATCTAAATATTGGGGTTTCTCTAGACCAGTGGTTCTCAACTGGGGGTGATTTCTCCCCGAGGGGACATTTGGTACTATCTAGAGACATTTTTAATTGTCACGACTGGGGCAGGTACTACTGGCACGTAGTGAGTAGAGGCCAGGGATGCTGCTAAACATCCAACAATGCACAGAACAGCCCCACCGATAAAGAATTTTCCAACCCAAAATATCAAATGGGACTAAGGTCAAGACACCCCTGTACTAGATTAGCACTGTCCAGTAGAAATAGAATGGGGAGGAGCATAAACAATTAATTTTTAAAAAAACTAAAAAGAAAACAAGTGAAGTTAATTTTAATAATATATTTTATTTAATCCAATATGTATAAAATATTATAATCTCGGGGCTTCCCTGGTGGAGCCGTGGTTAAGAATCCACCTGTCAAAGCAGGGGACACGGGTTCGATCCCTGGGCCGGGAAGATCCCACATGCCGCTGAGCAACTAAGCCCGTGCGCCACAACTACTGAGCCTGAGCTCTAGAGCCTGCGAGCCACAACTACTGAGCCCGCGCACCACAGCTACTGAAGCCCACGCACCTAGAGCCCGTGCTCCGCAACAAGAGAAGCCACCGCAATGAGAAGCCCGCGCACTGCAACAAAGAGTAGCCCCCGCTCACGGCAACTAAAGAAAGCCTGCGCGCAGCAACGAAGACCCAACGCAGCCATAAATAAATAAATTTTTAAAAATATTATAATCTCAACATGTTATCAATATTAAAAATATAAATGAGAGCTCGTCCTTTCTCCCTCCCTCCCTTCCTTCCTCCCCTCCTTCCTCTCTCTCTTTTTCTTTCTTTCTTAAATCTGGTGTGTATCTCACTTACTAACAAAGCAATTCAGTACAGGCAGATTTCAAGTGCTTAGTAGCCACATGTGTCTCGTGGCTATTGTATTGATGGCACAGCTCTAGGCTCAGTAGTAGATACTATAGCCTGATGTTTAAGAGCTATACAGGTAGTAAAGTCTAGTGGTTTGGCTCTGGAACCAAACTGCCTTGTTGAATTCCAGCCCTTCCATTTACCCTCTGTAGAGTTGCTCCACCTCTCTTTGCCTTTTTTTCTCATTTACAAAGTGAGGATGATAATAATTTTACTACTTTATAGAGTTGTTGAGAATGAAGTGAGTTAATAGTTACAAAACAGTTTCAGGTGTTATAATAAGTGCTTACCAAGCATTAGCTATTTAGCTAGGCCCCATCCACACTTTCTTTCTGGGTAATCTGTCTACTCCTATAACTTTAAGTGCCACCTATTACCTAATGACTTCCAAATTTAAATATTCAGCTTCAACCCCTCTTCTGAGCTCCTATTTATCTGTGCACTCCTTTTTTTGGGGGGGGGGCTTCATTGTTGCGCACGGGCTTTCTCTAGTTGCGGCGAGCAGGGGCTACTCTTCATTGCAGTGCGCAGGCTTCTCATTGCGGTGGCTTCTCTTGCTGCAGAGCATGGGCTCTAGGTGTGCAGGCTTCAGTAGTTGTGACTCGCGGGCTCTAGAGCGCAGGCTCAGTAGTTGTGGCGCACGGGCTTAGTTGCTCCACGGCATGTGGGATCATCCCGGACCAGGGATCGAACCTGTGTCCCCTGCATTGGCAGGTGGATTCTCAACCACTGCGCCACCAGGGAAGTCCCTGTGCACTCCATTTTGATGACCCGGGGCATCTCACATGAACATACCTACAACGGAGCTTGATCTTCCCCTGCCAATCTGCTCTACTGCCAGTCCCTGTGACCTCAGTCACACGCAGGGCAGATCTCTGGGTAACATGGCTGATTTCTGCCTTTCCAGGGAATGCAGAGTGCACGGATTGCACAACTTCTGTGTTGGTTGAGGTTTCCATTCCACTGGTACATGTCCATGGAAGTTATGTGAGTGCTGAGGGCATTTGGAAAAAGAGAGTCCATAGGTATGGCTGGGGTGAACACCAGGGCCTCCAGAGGAAGCCCAAGCTCCAGGTTCTGACTGCGCATGCCAGCTGTGTACCCATGCATGTCTATACCTATGTGTCCGTATACTTGGCCATGTGGTAGTGTCTGTGGACACGTGTGGAAGGGGGCATGGGATTGTTCTGTCCCACCACCATAATCAAGTGTCCCCAAGCAGGTCTTACAGTGGGAGTGAAAGCGCAGTTATTCTCAGATGACTAACCCCACTCTCCCAAATGAGGAAGTGGCTTCCTCTGTGTCCTGGGGGGTGAGTCAAAGGGAAAGACTTTGTCTCTGACCCACCACATGGAGACCACCTTCCCACCTCCTCCTCCCAGCTCATGAAGTCCACCTTCCAGGATGCCCCCATTCCATTTCCTTCTGAGCTTTGGGGGGTCTCTCTGAGGCACTGGCCCATGAGGATGGCAGGTGAATCTCAGAATCTTCCTTGAGCCTCCCTCCCTAGGGGCAGGGCAGTCGGAGCCCCTACCTAGTGAACAGTGTGGTCTGTTGTAGGGGGGAGGAGGGTCCCAGGAAGGGAGGCTGGAGGGTGCCACCCACCCCCTTTTGAGGCCCTGCAACAGCTTCAGGAATGGGCCCTCTTCAGGCACTCTTGGCCTCCCAGGACAGCTCTGCCTCTGGTGAACTGGGAATTCCCAGGGACACCCACGATCAAGACAGGTCTTCAGGCACCTTGGCCAGAGCCGGTCCTGCGCAGGTGATGCAGCCACAACTTCGGCCATCCCTTTTGGGGATGGCCCCCTCACCCACATTCTACTTGCTCTGGACCCCTTTGGGAGAAGCTGCCAGAGAATTCTGGCCGAGATTCAGGCCACAGCCACTCCACCGACCTCTCCAAACCGATGTGTCTGCCGCCCCCAGAACCCCAGGAGGCAGGAGCCGGCGAGGGGACCTCTAAAGAGGCTGAGGCATAGCGGAGCGGCGCCTCCACAAGCCGACAGCGCCCCGGGGCGAACCAGGGACAGACTGGGACCCCTTGGCTTCCCCGGGGGCCTCCAAGGGCACCTGCCCAAGGCCACCCAGCGCGCGGCGGCCGAGGGAGCGGAGCCGGACCTCCCAGCCGTCGGCGGGGCGGCGACCGCCCGGGGCCTTCCCACGGCTCGGCCAGCGCGTCACAGAGGGGGCAAGGGGGCGCCCGGGGCTGCGACGCAGGAAGGCGCCCTGGGAAAGGGCGGTGGCTGCGCCCCCGGGGCGGGGCCGGGGCGGGGCCCGACTTCCCGGCTCGCCGCCCGCGCCGCCGGGCGGAGACCCACGCAGCCCGCGCTCACGATGAAGCGGCCACGGGAGCCGAGCGGCTCCGACAGCGAGTCCGACGGACCCATCGACGTGGGCCACGAGGGCGAGCTGAGGTAAGGCGGGCTGGGGGCGCGGGGCGCGCCGGGGCGAGCAGGCTGGGGAGCAAGCCGACGGGCCGGCGAGCGCGGGGCCAGTCCTGGAGCGACCAGGGTAGACGCAGGTGTGGCGCCACCGTTACGCGCACGAGTGCCCGGGATCCTGTGCGCTCTCGGCCGTTTAGGGCTCGAGATGCTGGGACGGAGTTCAGCTCGGGGTCTGAGGTCCGGTTGGAGATCTCTTTCTGTCCAAGTGAGGCTACTGGCGAGGACTTTTTTTTTTAATTTATTTTAATTTTATTTATTTTTGGCTGCGTTGGGTCTTTGTTGCTGCGCGGGGGCTACTCTTGGTTGCGGTGCGCGGGCTTCTCATTGCGGTGGCTTCTCTTTGTTGTGGAGCATGGATTTCTAGGCGCGCGGGCTTCAGTAGTTGTGACACGTGGCTCAGTAGTTGTGGCGAACGGGCTTAGTTGCTCCGCAGCATGTGGGATCTTCCTGGACCAGGGCTCGAACCCCTGTCCCCTGAGTTGGCAGGTGGATTCTTAACCACTGCGCTACCAGGGAGGACTTTTCCCTGAAGATCTTAGGAAACCCTCATGGACTGTTGGTATCACACCCCCTGGTCCTGAAGTAGAGTAGTCACTACTCTGCGGAGTAACCATACTTTCTTAATTTTACCCTAGCTGAGGTGCAGTTTTCATATAGTACACACACACACACACACACACACACACACACACACACACACACACACACAAAACTTCCAGGGGAAGAAAATCTTTGGAATTAAGGTTTTAATATTGAAGAAAATAATCACTGACTTGCCCATGGTCCTTGCAAGGGCCTAGACTCTGATTCCAGTGCTCTTTCTACTGCACCAGTCTGCTGCCAATATCTTTCAACTCTTCGTACGTTTTCTGACCCTGCTTCAAACCTGTAGAACAAACTGAACCTGTATAAGTTCTGTTATGTCCCAGTTCTGTGAACAATCTAAGCTTCAGTTTCTTCATCTGCAAAATGGGTATAAATAATAGAACTGACCTCATAGGATAATTAGGAAAATCAGATGAGATAACCTATGTCAAGGGCTTCACACAGAGCCCAGCACATAGCAAATGCTTAAGTAGTATCAAGCACCCACTATGTGATAGTCAGAACCCTGAAAGAGCAGCAGGGACTGACTGGGAGTCTGCAGACTTGGGTCCCAGCCCCAAATCTGCCACCAGGTTACCGTGTGACCTTGGGGCATTGCTTTCCCTTTGTGAGGCTGTTTCCTCATCAGTAAAATAAAGGAGAACAGGGAGTGGGAAAAGGAAGCCTATCTGGTCCCTCCTGGCTCATCCAAACCTGACTCTCTAGAATAGATTTGAAAGGGGGATTCAGTTCATTCTTAGAGATGTTTTTGAGGGTATTTCATACTTTCAGTGATCTCCAGTTTTCTGAGACCAGGGGATCCTGCCTCAGTCACAAGTCCCAGTAAAGTGCCACCAGCTTCCAATTCTTTCTAGCTTACAATAGGAGGTAATTTCCCATCCATGAGGTTTTGGGGTATATAATAACATTCCCTATGCAACTTAATAACCTTTTAAAATTGTTTAGCAGAAACTGCTCTTTAGAGAATCAATTCTCTGAGTCTGTGCTTGCTAGGAGCAGGAGAAGGGCCCAGCACCATGGGGTGGGGGGTTGGCGGGTAGGTGTCTCAAGCTCAGTGTCATTGGGTCTTCATGAATCAGAGGCATGAAATTGGTGTCAGAGAGCTAGGCTGATTGGAGCTGCCTTCTGTCCTCCAAGAATTTGCAGCCTGGTCAGTGACCTGCCAGGTCACACAAAGTCCATGGACAGGATGGAGGATGGAAGGAGAGATAGACTGTGGGCTGTGAGGGCACCTGAGCAGGGAGAGGTCACTCACAACCAAAAGTGCAGGGAGAGCTTCCTGAAGGCGGTGGCATTTGGACTATGGCATAAAGGATCGGTAGGCAGTTTTTTTCCTATACATTTTGTCCTTTCAACTAGAGTCCATTTTTTTAGACTGTCTAGATTCTTAGGCAAGCAGACCCCCCCAGAGGAGAGAAGCAGTTGGACATCTGGCAGAGGCTGACTTATAGACCCCTCTTTGTAGCACTCACCAAAGGGCCCTCCCCCCAGCAGACATCAATGCTTCAATTCAGGGAGTGCTGAACGATGCCTGCTGTGGCCCAGACCCTGGGCTGGGCGTGGGGGGCCCAGATGTATCCTGCTCAGCCTCTGCCCTCAGGGAACTCTCAGAGAAGAAGAGCTTCATGGACAAAGAAAGCCAGATGAACATTGGCAAGGGCCAGGGGACTGGAGCAGCCAGCCTCCCCAGGGTCAGAGGCAGGGTGCAAATCCCCCCCACCCTGTAAGAGTAAAGAGCAGGTTGTGTTCCATTGCCACCGTAGGCATCTGCCTGGTGGTAGTGTCCTGCCCCATATATGGGAATCACCCTCAGAGCTCCTATCTGAACACAGCCCCCTGACACATGTGGGTCCAAACTGAGAATATTGTCTCCCCGCTCCCTCTGCAAAAATTTAATGAGCACCTGCCACGTCAGGCACTGGGTCAGGGTCTGTGGGTCATTTAAGGCACATGGTGGCCTTTGAAGTCTCACCACCATTAACTTGGGCAAGTGACTACCCTTTTCTGAATTCTAATTTTGTCCTTTACAAAATGGGGATGCTAATACCTTACCTCATCGGGTGAGGCTTTGATGAGGTAATGGACTTAAGGCATACAGCTCCCTGCTTTGGCACAAGGCAACTTCCAATGAAAGCTGCTCTCTAAGGGGTCGCCGTTCAGTTGGAGGGTGCCATGTCCGTGAGGCAACATGGTCTGCTGAAAAGCCTGGACATCTGAAGACTGGACTTTGTGTCTCTGTCACTCCAGCTATCAAGTGATTATTTTTCCTAAGTGTGAAATGGCCCAATAATATACTTAACTCATTGTATGATAAATGAGACAAGTGAACATGGAAGTGCTCTCTAGAACAAAAAGTACTGGCTATGAAACGTACATGGTGGGATGAAGACTGTATGGGGAGAACTGGATGAAAAGCCAGTAGACTTGGCTCCAGTTCTGGAATTTCCTCTAATTTGCTGTGTGGCCTGGAGCAGATCCCTTCCCCTCTCTGAGTTTCCTCATTTTCCAAGTAGGCTCGGTGCTCTCTGAGAGCCCTTCATTGGAGACATTGTGATTCTGCCTTCGGTTGATGGAAAATGAGCGGGGTCACCTGCAAGGGCTCCTCGGGGGAGTTCCCCAAAAGGAAGAGAGGGTGAGCGCTGAGGGTAGTCAGGACTAGCAGCCAGACCACCTGGAAAGCTGCTCCTCCCCCAAGAGACCACCCCAGAATTCTGGCTAGGGACCCCTTGAGGCCCATGGAGCAGATCTTGGGGGTCAACATATCTTCTCTGGGTCCATGAAAATCTGCCTTATTTTCAGACTCTCAGACAAGAATCTCTCACATCCTCTCCCAATGTCAGGGCCAGATCACAGCCTGGAAAAGAGCTAGCTCTGGCTGAGCTCTTGGGAGCTTTAAGGCTAAGGGGACTGGAGGGCTATTCAGACAGACAGGAAATAGGAATCAGGAGGGAAAACAATGCTGATTTTGAAGCCAGAAGATGTGGATTCCCATGCTGGCTTTGCTCCTCAGCAGCTGCGTAGGCTGGGCAAGCTGCCTTACCTCCCCAGCGCTCGGCATCCTCATCTGTAAAATGGGGCTTCCCCTCAAAGGAGGGAAGTATATGTCGTGATGCCGAGAAAGCTGTGAAGTGAGGTTTGCCCGTGGGATACGGGAGTGGGGGGAGAGGGATAACACTGCCGAGAACCAGGAGAGTGGAAAAAGGGTGGCTGAGCTGCCATGCTCTGAAAGGGGTGTGTCAGCCTCCAACAGATGGTCCCTGAGGAGGGATCAGGCTGAGAGGCAGTGACGTGAGCAGTGGTAACCCAATACCCCAGGAGACACCTTATCCAAGCTGTGGGGACAAAGGCCGTGTTTCTTAGTAGACCTTGGCTCTTGTGGCTTGTCCAGACTGAAGCTTTGTAAACAAGCTGCCCTACAGATCTCAGGATCTGGCCACCTGAGCCCTGGATCTAGCTTGCTGACCCATCCCTCCCACGAGCTTTCATAGGCCTCTTACTTTCTTGTCCAGATGTTTGGATGGAGATACCCTTTTCCAGATGTAGCGAGATGAAGCCAGGGACATAGCAGTAGGTTTGACAAATGTTGATCTGGTCTCCCATGCAACCTTATCTCTTTAAGCAGTTGATGAAAATGATCCAACCTCTAATGCCAAGAGGGTCGTCACGTGGGCTGGGACCCTCCCGGTGAGCCACATATGCCCCCATTCCACAAAATCCTCAGACATAGATTTTTTTTTTTAATATTTGTTTATTTATTTGGCTGCGTCGGGTCTTAGTTGAGGCACACCGGATCTTGGTTGAGGCCTGTGGGTTCTTTCATTGCAGCACACGGGCTTCTCTTTAGCCGTGGCATGTAGGTTTTTCTCTCTCTCGTTGTGTAGTGCGGGCTCCAGGGTGCGTGGGCTCTGTAGTTTGCAGCGCGTGGGCTCTCTCGTCGAGGTGCACAAGCTCAGTAGTTGTGGTGCGCAGGCTTAGTTGCCCCGAGGCATGTGGGATCTTAGTTCTCCCACCAGGGATCGAACCCGCGTCCCCTGCATTGGAAGGCGGATTCTTTACCACTGGACCGCCAGGGAAGTCCCAAGACATAGATTTTACGGTCTCACCGCTCTGTTCTCCGGTGATGCCAAAGATGAGGGCAGGAAGAGGAGCTCAACCACGAGCTCTGTCATGTCACTTGCTGAGTACTGGGTAGAGCTGTGAATGAGACAGATATGGTTCATGGCCTCATGGATCTTACAGACTTGATGGAGAGATAGACATTAATCAAATAATCATATAAATATAAGCAACAAATGGGCACAAATGCTATGACTGCAGGATGCTAGGATAGTGTAAAGCAGGGGGTATCAAGTGGGAGGGGCGATGTCAGAAAACGCTCCCCTGGAAGTTGACGTTTGAGTTGAGATCTGAAAGGTGGTAGAAGTTACTAGGCAAAGGGGCTGGGGCTTGGGGGTGGGGAGAGGGAGTGGACCAGAGAGTTCTGTGCTAGGGGAACAGTATGTGCCACCACAGGAAGGAGTTAGTGCATTCACAGGCTGGAGCGCAAAGAGCAAAAGAGAATTGAGTCTAGGAGGTGACAGGGGCCTGCTGGGCTCCCTGAAAGATGGTAGCCTTGATCCTAAAAGCATTGGGAAGGCCCTGTAAGAGAGTGACATGATCAGATTTGCATTTAGATGATCACTCTGCCCGCTTGTAGGAAGTAGCGGGTGTAATAGACTCCTGCAGTCTAGAAAGATGATGGAGGCTTGGTCCCGAGATCGGCAGTGGAGATAAGGGGGACAGGTGTGAGATGTATTTTAGACATGGAATGGGCAGGTTTTGATGGGGTAGGTGAGGACAGAGGAGGAATGAAAGGTGGTGGCCGGGCGTCCACCTTGCAGAAGTGGGATATGGGTGCCTTCGCTGAGATGGGAACCTAGGCAGAAGAGGAGAGGTGGAGGCAAGCTCTTGGGTTCCTGTTCAGATGTGTGGCATTTCGCGTTCTGAAATAGCAGGGGAGTCACCTTGTCTAAAGTTATTTGTGGCTGTGATGTCTCCAGTGGGAGCTGGGCTCTGGAGGGCTGGAGCCTGGCTGAGGGCATCCAGTCCAGCCCTAGGTCTGAGTGGGCCTCTGGCGTGTTGGCCAAGTGAATGATCCTAAGTGCAGCCCAGAGTATCTCCTTCACTCCAAGAGAGCCTCTGAAGCGGGAAACCATTAAGAGGGCGAGCAGTTGAGCTGAGGAGGATTTGGTCAGTCTGGGCAGGAAAAGCCCCAGAGGGCTGAGCCTCCTCCCGGTGATGGGAACTCCTGGGTTGCCAGCAAACATACATCCTTCAGCCAAGCCCGGGGACCGGAGGCCTGACACGATGATGAGGGGCTGGAGCCTTCTGGGGAGGCTGGGGCCACGTCCCAAGAGTCCAGAGTCCGAGAGGGCCCTGTGACCCAGATGTCGCCTCCCCCTCGCCCGGGCCGCGCAGCGTGGGAGGAGGCGGCAGCTGCAGGCCGGGTGGAGGGCGGGCGACCGGCGCGCCCGGCCCGTGGGAAGCGGCGGCATCTGTTCTTTCCACGCTCGTTCCCAGCGGCTCCCTCTGAAACCTAACCCGCAGGCCCGGCCCCGCCGCCGCCGCCCGTGCCCTCGCCCGCCCCGCCCGGGGGATCGGGTTGCAGGAGCCGGGCGGCCGGGCTGCGGTTACCCCGACGGCCGCGGCAGCAGCGAGGGCGAGGGGCGAGGGGCAGGAGGAAAGGCCGAGCGGGTCAGGTCCGGGCGAGAGCCAAATCCCCCCACCCATGGCCCCAGCCGCCGGCGACTCTGGGGCAGGAAGCTCTGTGCAGGGGAGGACTTGGCCCGGGGAGAAATGAGCCCCCGGGGAGAAGGGGAGAGAAGGCGTCCCCGCCCACGCCTGCCCTGCGCCTCTTCCCGGCCTGGGAGACCTCGGCCGCCTGGGAGGGGTCTGTGCCCGCCCACAGCCGGCCTCCGAGGTCGGCCCAGGCCAGGGAGATGGTCCTCTGCAAAATCAGCCTTTCTTTTCCTCTCCAGCCAGATGGCCCGGCCGCTGTCCACCCCCAGCCCTTCACAAATGCAAGCCAGGAAGAAACGCAGAGGGGTGAGTGTGTATCTCAGCAGAGCTGTCGGACAAATGTTTGCCCTGAGTTCCCAGGGGCCTGGCACAGAGAAGCCTGGTCAGAAACACCACCGGGAAGCGACCCTGCCTGGGTTCAAGTCCCAGCTTTGCCAGTAGCTAGCTGGGTGACTTTGTGCAAGCCACTTAATCTCTGTGTGCCTCATTTTTTCATCTGTGTAACTGAAATAATGATGGTACCCATCTCAAAGGGTTGTTTTGAAGTGAATTAATGTAATGCACTCAGAACAGAACCTGACGCACAATTAGCCATTATCATTTATTCCAGCCTTCCCCTGCTTCTGTCTGAGCTCAGAACTTTCCTTCCCTCTTAGTGTGCTGAGGGGTAGGGAAGGGGGACAGAAGAAGGAGGAGCCCGTCCTTGCTCTTGGCCCTACTTTTCTCCCAGGATACAGCTGTGCTTCTGCCCTGGGAGTCCAGAGACCGGAATCTGGCAGAGACCAGCCCTGCCACTCACTAACCAAAAGACCTTAAGCAGCCACTTCCACCCAGGCCTCGTTCTCTTTATCTGTGAAATGGGTGTTGTAATTTCTGTCCTGCTATCAGTATTCTGCTACCAGTATTGTGAGATGAGAGTGAGCTTGTGGGAATGAAAGGCCTTCCCAGCTGGAGAGAGCAATGCCTGGGACTCCTCAGACCTCATGACCCAGCACCTCAAGGGGTCTCCCTGGCCGAGGAGGGGCCTCCAGACCTGCTCCAGTGCTGTGGCTGGTGTTCCTCTTTTAATTGGTTGGTGCCCTGCTGTATCAGTGGTTAAACGTTTTGAATACCACCCCTTAGATCAAGACAAGAGATCTGAGTTCTAGTCCCAGCCTTGCACTTCCTTGCTGTGTGACCTTAAGCAAATCCTGCCCCTCTCTGAGCCTCATTTTCCTCTTCCATAATATAAAAATGGATTTATCTCCCTGACAGAAATATTGTGACAGAAGATATGAGTCAGTTGCCCGTCAAGGCGTGTTGGAAACTGTGATGAAGTGCCTACTTGGTTTTTGTTTGTTTGTTTGTTTGTTTCATCATTGTTTTTTAGATCATAGAGAAACGGCGCCGGGACCGCATCAACAGCAGCCTTTCTGAACTGCGGCGCTTGGTCCCCACTGCCTTTGAGAAGCAGGTATGTGACATTGCTGAATGTGCTAGAGGAAATGCTGTGCGGGTGGCAGATAAGGTTCACTTCTCACGGCATCTCTTATCAATTGGTGGCAGCTGCCTGAAGTGCTGTGATATCATTTACTGATATCTGTTGATGGCCAAGAATAAGGGGGATGGAAATTCATATTTACTGAGGTGTCTCAGGGGTTGTGGCTTTATGTCCATCATCCGGTTGCACTGAATGCTCAGAATGATCCTGAAGGGTAGCGATTATTATGCACATTGCACAAGTAAGGAAACTGAAGCACAGAGAGGTGAAGTAACTTATACCAGATCACACAGCTAGTAAGTAGCAGAGCGGAACTGGACACAGACTGTGTGATCCTAAAGTGCCCTATCCCTCTGCACTACTGACATTTCCAGAACTATCTGAAAGTAGAACAGGCCGCTTGGGGAGTGAAGTCTCTTGTCATTGAACATGCTGGGGTGGAGGGGCTCCAGTGGGGAGTCAGACAGTTGAATCAATCAGACAGCCTCAAAGATTCTCACCGTGTGCGCCAAGGCACGGTCATAGGTCCTGTGTCTTCCTTTCTGCTGGTGAGAACAAGTCAGTCATTCCACAGACATTCACTAAAACCTTCACCGGTCCAGCCATGAACTAGACCTGGTACCTACCTTCAAGGGACTCACATGGAGAGTCCGACCCTCAGGTTTCACCTGGGAGACCAGGTGATGCTGGAGGCTTCGGAAACACTCCTCAAGAGAGAGAATGGAGACAGAGCAGATGCTTTGGAATAAGACAGTGAGCCCGATCTTGGGTGTGTGTGGCGAGTGTGAAGTTGGATTCCCGGTAAAGCTGGTCTAGGAGGCAGGTGAGGATGCAGGAGTGACATTCTGGTGATGGTGCCTGCAGCCATGGAGGTAGAGGGGACCCTCCGAGGAGAGTGCACAGAGCGAGAAAAAAGTGAGCCATCACCCACTGGGAACACCACCGTTTTAAGAGACAGAGCAAGAAAGCAGGGGAGGAGGGCTTTCAGGAAGAATGGTCAGCAATGTGGTGGACAGGTGGGCTAAAATGAGAACTGAAGAGAATGGGTTAGATTTGGTGGGCTTGGCTAAAGCAGAAGCCCGATTGCAGGCAGTGGTGGAGTGGGAGGAGGAGGAGAAAACTGAGGTCGTTAGTGCTGATGACACCATGCGGGGGAGGTGGGCGACAGAGGTCAGCTGAAGGCCGCCACTCTTCTGTCTTCTGTACACACAGGGCTCCTCCAAGCTGGAGAAAGCCGAGGTCCTGCAGATGACGGTAGATCACTTGAAAATGCTCCACGCCACTGGCGGGACAGGTACTGATGCTCTACTTTCCTGGAACCATTCCTGCAGCCAATATTTGGGGGCTGGACCCTGGGGATACTTTGGTGAGCAAAGTAGATGTGGTCCCTGCCCTCATGGAGCTCCCAGTTCACAGAGGTGCTGAAGCAGATCCAGGTGGAACGTTCGCAAAGCTTGTCTTTGTTCTTTTGGCATTGCCCTCTCCGCTTTTATTGCCTCCATGTGTCCTAGCCCTTTCCTCAACTCCACTCCTTCCAGCCTTGAACCTTGGAGGAACTCTTCTACAACAGATTACTGATCCCCCCGCCCCCAGGGCCTCGTTAAGCATCAGCCTGAATGAGCTTATTCTCACTGTGATCCCAGTGGGAGGGACACGCCTGAGATATTTAGCCACAGCGCCTCGCTAGTGTGCCGACCCACCGGTCTAGACTTCTGAGCTCTTGTGTCCTTGGCAGTGCTGGGGGGATATGTCACGCTCACCGCTGAAGATCAGTCGTGGGACTTTAGTAGGATGCGAATGTTAGCGCCTTCTGTTATTTTGAGCTAGTCCACTACAAAAAAGTCACGGAACTGTGACTTTTAAAAGACCTCTGGACAGATGGAAATTCTGTGTGCCTGAAGCCGCTCTGTGTGTTTTGGTAATTTCACAATTGGGAAACCTTGAAAGCTCCACTGACCTTGGCTCCAAAGACTTAAGTCTTGAAGCCTTAAGTTGCTGCCCCCTCAAGGGGATGGTTGCATGTTAAGCAGCCCAGCCTGGTGCCTCTCAAGCCTCGGCGGGCAGCAGTGTCATGTCGGGGCAGACAGTGAAGTGGGTCACAGCCCAGAGATCCCAAGGCAGTGAGTCTGGATTGGAGTTTAGGAATCTGCCAGTTTAGCAAACACGCCCGATAACCCTGCTGCAGGTGGTCACTTGGAGAACTTGTGCCAAAGGAATGCACAGCCAACAGTGGAAACTGTCTCTAATCAACCAATGGAGGAGGAATTTCAAGCTACATTTATATTTATCCAATTAAAAGAAAACTAGTGACTAATATTTGGGCAGCATTTTATAGTTTTCCAAATGCTTTCTCTAATGTTATCTCATTTGATTCTCACAAGAACCTCGAGGGTGGGTGTTGTTATCCTCACTGTTTTTCTGGCTAAGGGCTGATGGGAAGACAGAGAATTGGCTTAGAGCACTGGCTTTGTATTTGAACACTGAGTTTACTACTTACTAGCTTTAGGACCTTGGACAAATGATTTAAGCTCTTTATTCCTCAGTTTCCTTATCTCTAAAATGGGAATAATGATAGGGTTTTTAAAAATATAAATTTATTTATTTTTGGCTGCGTTGGGTCTTCGTTGCTGCGCGCGGGCTCTCGCTAGTTGTGGAGAGCGGGGGCTGCTCTTCGTTGCGGTGCGCGGGCTTCTCATTGCGGTGGCTTCTCTTATTGCGGAGCACGGGCTCTAGGCGTGCGGGCTTCAGTAGTTGTGGCACTGAAGTGCGGGCTCAGTAGTTGTCGCTCGTGGGCTCTGGAACACAGGCTCAGTAGTTGTGGTGCACGGGCTTAGTTGCTTAGTTGGCATGTGGGATCTTCCGGGACCAGGGCTCGAACCCGTGTCCCCTGCATTGGCAGGAGGATTCTTAACCACTGCCCCATAATGGTTATAATGATAGGTTTTTATGAGGTTTATATTAGCTAATGCAAATTAAGTGCTTAGGGAGAACTCAGCAAATGTTAGTGAAAAAAGAACAGTGAACAGAGAAAGGTGATGGGATTTGCTCAAAGTTGCACAACTAAGAATACAGCAGAGCCAGGTCTCGCCGCCTAGGAGGCCTGGCTCCAAACATCATCTCCCGCCAAGCTGTTCCTCTGTGTGGACCTCAGCCGTGAACCAGGGACCCGATATTTGCTACCATGATCATGAAGCCAGTGCTCACTGGGGCTGTTCTGTCTTTGCCCAGAAGGTGGTCGAGAGACGGGCAGGTGAAGCTGTGAGAATGTGAATACTTCTGCAGGCAGTCCCCCTGGTCATCCCTCACTGAAGTCAAGCCAAAGACAGGGTCCCTGACCTGAGGGCAGCAGCTGAGGACCAGAGTGGGGTCCTGCTTTCTAGACTGCTCTTTGGGCTGGGGAACAAACTCGAGTGCTTATGGGGGCCAAACCAGTCATATAAATGACAGCTAACTTTTCATTTGTTAAGCATTTCTGTGCACCATTTCATTTCACCCTCCCATCTATACATGGCAGGGCCTGTTATATACCCATTTCACAGCTAAGGAAATCAAGGCATGGAGAGATCGAGACTTGTCCATAGTCAGGGCGCTAGTTAAATCCATGGTCAAGCAGCTGGCCCCCAAAGACCTCATGCTTCATTGCTACCCTATGCTCTCCTCTCCAAGGAGTCTCCCAGCTCTGATGGCTGCTGCCGCCGCCTCCCAGCATCTGCCTCCATCAGTAGGCAGGGTTGTTCTACACCTCCATGTGCACAATGCTTTCACATCTGGCAAGTGTCTATTTAAATGAAGTTATCTGGGCCGCAGATTTCCTTCTTTGGGTTAATCATGAATGGTGATGAAAGCAACACTTTATATTTTATAATGTTTCATAGTGTAGTGAACTCATTTGATCCGCACAGACCACCCCCTCTACCACAGTAGGGATGATTATTCCCACTTTAAGATGGTGAGACTGGGGCTCAGAGAGGTGAGGTGACATGCCCAAGGTCACCCAGGGGGTGAGTGGGGAAAGCAGGTCCAGAACTCAGACAGTCTGACCCCAGGCTCAGTGCTTGTCTCCTGCCTGGCATGCCCTCATCGTGCCTCACTTTGCAGGATTCTTTGATGCTCGAGCCCTGGCAGTCGACTTCCGGAGCATCGGTTTTCGGGAGTGCCTTACTGAGGTCGTCAGGTACCTGGGGGTCCTGGAAGGGCCCAGCAGCCGTGCAGACCCGGTGCGGATTCGCCTTCTCTCTCACCTCAACAGCTATGCAGCCGAGATGGAACCTTCACCCACGCCCGCTGGGCCCCTGGCCTTTCCTGCCTGGCCCTGGTCCTTCTTCCATAGCTGTCCAGGGCTATCTGCCCCGAGCAGCCAGCTCGCCATCCTAGGAAGAGTGCCCGACCCCATCCTCCCCAGCACCTCCTCTCTGGCTTACCCCATCCCGGCCTTCAGAACCACTCCCTTGCGCAGAGCCACTGGCACCATCCTGCCAGCCCGGAGGAATTTGCTGCCCAGTCGAGGGGCATCTTCTACCCGGAGGGCCCGACCCCCGGAGAGGCCAGCTGCACCCCTGCCCCCCAGTGGCAGGGCTGCCAGGAGCAGCCACATGGCACCCCTCCTACGATCTTCTTCCCCCGCCCCTCCTGGCATTGTGGGGTCTCCTGCTTATGTGGCTGTTCCTGGGTCTTCCCAGGGGGCAGCTGGGAGGCCAGCAGGAGCTGTGCTTTGCCACTCCTGGGTCTCTGAAATCACTGAAGTCGGGGCTTTCTGAGCTGGCTTTGCCCCCCAGGAATGAGGAGAGTTATTTTTCCAGGAGCTCTACAAATGGTGTTGCCTTTTCTGCTCTGCTTTCTGGACTGGTTCATATATGAAGGTGCCTTCTCCACCCAGCAGAGGCCCCCTTCTCCTTTGGCCCCTCTCCCCTCCTCACTGCTTGTCCCAGCTTCTCCTGGGGCTGTTCTGATCTCAGAAGCTTGGTCTCATTTTTTTTCCCTGGAGAGATGAGTCCCAGGAGAGCCCCCCAAGAGCTGTACCCAGACCCCTCTCCTGCTCCAGGACACATGGGCAGTAGGCATTAATCTCAGGTTGGGGAACAACGCTTTAACCTAAAATGCACAATGACCTAAGGCACGCTGCTCCCCTAGAGATCAGACCCCAGCCAAGAGCAGTGACTGTCTGGCTGCAGCCTTCCCAGGCCCCCAGGGGCCGGAACATAGTGTCTGTCTCACTTCCTGAGACAGTAACCACACGGGGCCACAAAGAGGTCTCCTGGGAACCCTGTCTGCCCCAGCCCACCTGTCTCCCGCCCACTGCGGTGAACCCAGAACAGACCTGCTGTCCACCACGGCCAAGGCTGGGGACTGGGAGCCCAGCAGGGCCCGTTCCTGCCCTCTTGCCAGCTGCCGACACCTACCCTCCAGCTGACCAGCAGTTCCCCGCACACAGCTGGGAGGTCTCTGGGCTCCGTGACAGGGTGTACTCACCACCAGGCCTCGGACAGCGTCCCCAGACAGGAGCCAGGCTTGAGCCACAGAGAACCCAGCTCCCTGCCTACCACACAGTCGCCGTCCTCCAGGCCTTTGGTCCCGTCGGATGCACGGTGCGGAGGCCATGTTCCCACGTGATGGCGCCCCGAGAGGAATCCTCTTGGGATTCAGCACCAGACATTTGTGCTGCCTGTTTTGCATCCGACTCACGGGGCTCAGACTGCTGGGACCGCCAAGGGCTGTCAGGCTGGACGAAAATAACCGCGAGGAGGGGCGAGAGGAAGGACAGTCAGAGGCGGCTCAGCCCTTCAAGGTCACACAGTGGGTCGAGGGCCTGAGATCCTGTTCACCCGGGATTCCACGCGGCTGGCTCTGCTCAAAGGCCATGCATGGCGCTACCCAGCTTCAGCCCAGGCCACTTTCCCTCTAACAGAGGGAACAAACGGCCCAGAGACCTTTCCCAGTGGAGCAGCAGGAACTGGACAAGACAGGGACAGACCAGAAGCGACACACAGCCGGCCCAGTGCTGCCAGATGGTTGTTAAAATGTAGAAACACTTCTGTGCTCATTGACAAACCTGCTTTCCCTGAGTGTTCCCACCACATGGCTCTTCTCCCAGGACCCCGTGCTGGTTAATGCCCAGCTGACCCAAGGCCGTGGGGCCCTCCAGCTGGCAAGTCATTGGTGCTTATTCTGCACTGGTTATTAAATGCTTCTGATGTCACCCCTGGAAGAGTCTCCCACTCCCGTCCTTTGATGGAACTACCCTCCCCAGAGGCTGAACTGAGGAGACTCCAGGAGCTCAAAAAGTAGAGTCTGCAAAAGCCCTGGGGAAAAAGGGCCTTTTCAGAGAAGTGGGTAGGAGGGCAGAGATCATTTAAATGACCCAGAAAGCTCTTTTGAGAAGGCAAATTCCTCAAGGAGGGATAAAGAACTAAAGTAATTCTTTTACTCCTCAGTGTGAGGTAGTTGGATCAGATATTGCTCTCCTCCTGGACCCATCTGCGTGTACAGCAGTGAGGAGGTGTCATTTCAGGGAGTGGGTCACTGGCCAGGAGTGCTCCTGAGGCAGACAGAGGTAGAGGGAAATAGCGAGGGAGGGAAGGCAGTCAGCAGGCTTCCAGGAGTTGGGAGGGGTGCAGAGGGAGGTGGCAGAAGGCAAAGACCAACTTCACCTTTTTCACAAGGGGCGGGAAGAACGGCGCTGCCCACCCCCCGCCCCGCACTCTCCCCCTCCTCCTCCTCCCCCTCCTCCCCCGCACTCTCCCCCCCTCCTCCTCCCCCTCCTCTCCT
>NC_041216.1:4327315-4329668 GCF_002837175.3 Physeter macrocephalus
TCCTCCTCCCCCTCCTCCCCTGCACTCTCCTCCTCCCTGGCCACTGTAGGTGGTGGCTCACTGCTCCCACAGTACCAGGGCAGTGCTCCACTCCTGCAGTCTGACCACTTCTTAGCCCAAGAATCCAACATTTACTCATGGCGGGATGGTGGGAAACACATTTTCATGTTTCAAATAACCAACTCCAAAGAACCAGTTGACACTGTTGAATGAGGTGGAAATGGCCCAGAACTTTGAGCATCTTAGTTGCTCTTAGGTTCATTCTCCCTGAGAGATTGTGCGGGGAAAGGTGACTGTGTGTATTGGGTTCTGTGGTTGAGAACTCATATCTTTGTTTATATTCCCAAGCCTTTCTGGTGCCCCCGACTCCCACCCCATCACTGGGGTTGTTGCAGACATTCAATAAAGTTTTTTTTCTTTAGCTCTTCTGGAAACCTCTGCAAGGTTCTACTTCTTAAATATCTCTGGAGTCCATCTACTTCTCTCTGACCCCACAGGCTTCACCCTGGTCTGGCCACGTCACTTCTCCCCAGATCACTGCCCTCCAAAAGGTCGCTTTTTTTCCTTCCTGCTTTGCCAATCAGTTCTCAACGCAACCAGAGAGAGCTTTAAACACGCAAACCATATCATATCAACTCCGGTTTAAAATCCTTACCCTATTACCCTATTATTCTAAGGATAAAATCCAAGCTTTTCCTCATCTGGTCCCAAACTCACTTCCAGCTTTTTTCTTGCCAATCCCAATCTTGTTCCCTGTGCCTCTGCCACCCTGGTCTTCCTTCATTTCTTCCACATTCCAACCTCATTGCCACCTCCAGGACTTTGCACATGCTGTGTCCTTTGCCCAGAATGCTCTTCCTCTGCCCTTTGCAGGCTGAGCTCTTCATGCCCTCAGGCCTTGGCATGAATGCCACCTCCTCAGAGAGGCCTTCCCTGACTACTGGACTTGAATCTATCTCAACGTCCTCTATCTTTTTGTTGTTGTTCTCGTATGGAAATTACCAGTGCACATCTATTTGTGTATTTACTTGTTGGTTGCTCCCCCACCAGCACGTAAGCTCCGTGAGGCCAGGGACCATGCCTGGTTTGCACTCCACCCTGTATCCAGTGCCAACCATGGTACCTGGCTCAACGTCAGGGTTCAATAAATATTTGTTGAATAAATGAACTGGGGGAGGTGAGGAATCTTCTAGACTCATGTTGTTGGATGGTACACGCTCCTCTAGGGGTGAATCTCCTGATGGCCAACTTTAGGGGGTGGCTGGAGAGCAAAGTGAGAGCCAGGGCCAGAGGACTGGAAGTTCTGGCAAATGGTGAAGGGACTCTGGCCAAAGAAAAGCACGAGCGTGCTTGCTCTGGAGTGCATGCTGACAGCTGAGAATGGGCGGGCCGTCCCTGCCAGAAGGTCTTGTTCTCCACTCTTGGCCCAGCTCTCTCCCATGGATTTGACTTGCAACAAACCCAGGCAACATTCGCAGAGGTCTGCTCCGTGCCAGGCCAGGCATGGCAGAGCCAGAGGTGAAGAGGACTCTGTCCCCCTGAGGGGGTGCACCCTCTGTCTAAGTGACAGTTGGGTGGGATGAGAGTGGAGAGAGAGGTCTGTTGAGAAGGCTGAGGGGTATCAGCCTCTGCCTAGAGGGGTCATGGGGGAAGAGAGTGCTGGAAGGAAGGCTTCCCGGAGGAGGACGAAGGGAGGCATTCTAACCACGGGGGGGAACGTCATCGAGGGCAGCTCTGGAAGTTGGCCTGGCACTATGCCACTGGCCTTCGGTGGCATAGCGAAAGGCAGGCTAGTCTGGGCACTGAAGCCAGACTTCCTGGGTTGAGGCCCCATCTCTGTTCACTTATCAGGGCTGAGGCCTTGGGCGAGTTACTTAACACCCCTGAACCTCAATCTTCTCATCTTTAGAACAGGGATGATGCCATAATAGCTACTGTTAACTGAGCAGTAACTACATACCAGACACTGTGCTAAATGCTTTTCTTAGAATGTCCCCATTTTACAATAAGGAAACTGGGCCAAGACATATTCTCCTAAAGTTAGGTGACAAGTGAATGGGATAGCATATATAAAGCCCTTGGTACAATGCCTGGGTCAAGTGAAACACTCAGTCCATTTTAGCCATTAGTGTCATTAATGGAAAGAGGCTGGATCCAAGTTGTGAGTGCCATGCAGAGTTTAGACTTCAGCCTGTAGGCAGTGAGAGCCATGGAAAGTGTTGCCAGGTGAATGCCAAGGTTAGACCTTGTTTAAGAAACTCCTGGGCTTCCCTGGTGGCGCAGTGGTTGAGAGTCCGCCTGCCGATGCAGGGGACACGGGTTCGTGCCCCGGTCCGGGAAGATCCCACGTGCC
>NC_041216.1:4329882-4388191 GCF_002837175.3 Physeter macrocephalus
CCACATGCTGCGGAGCAGCTGGGCCTGTGAGCCATGGCCGCTGAGCCTGCGCGTCCGGGGCCTGTGCTCCGCAACGGGAGGAGGCCACAACAGTGAGAGGCCCGCGTACCGCAAAAAAAAAAAAAAAAAAAAAGAAAAGAAACTCCTGTTTGGGGTGGTGTGGACGACTGGCAGGAGAGTATTTGGACTCAGTGCCACCTATTCATCGGAAACACCTAGATGCTTTTGAAACATATCAGTGTCCAGGCCCTAGAGCTGATGGTTTAACTCACCTGCAGTGGGGCTCAGGCACCCCATAAGGAGGTGTGAAGAATCAGGATTTCTTTCGTAGTCAAGGTGAATTTCAGTTCCATTAGTGAACCGGACTCTAACTTATGAGCCTGAAGAGGCTGCTGCTTTCTGAGAAGTGAAGCAGAACTTAATTTCCGCAAGGGCATGTCTGTCCTCCAGCCTCATCCTAGTCTTGGGCCTATAGTAGATACTTAAGAAACTTTATGTGTTGAAAGCTTTAGGGACTTGTACAGTTGGCCCTATGTGTTTGTGGCTTCCATATCCACAGATTCAACCAAGCATGGATCAAAAAATTTTTTTTTCAATTCCAGTAACTTCCAAAAAGCAAAACTTGAATTTGCCCCAGCCAGCAGCTATTTACATAGCACTTACATTGTATTAGGTATTATAAGTAATCTAGAGATGATTTAAAGCACACAGTAGGATGCGGGAAGGTTATATGCGACTATTACACCATTTTATATAAGGGACTTGAGCATTTATGGATTTTGGTATCTACAGGAGGTCCGGGAACCGATCTCCATGGTTATTGAGGGATGACTGTAATTCATTCAAGAGTCACTGAATATCTTATGACTTCGTGGAAGACTCAAGAAATTAGCTTCCTTCCCTCCTTCCTGGGGAAAGAGGGCAGGAAAAATCAGGTCTGGATATCACCCGATCTCATTAATAGCAGCAAACATTTTCAAGCCCTTGACCTACATTATCTCATATAATCATATGAGATGATATGTATTTCATATAATGGTAGGTTCTGTTATCCCCATTTTACAGAAGAAGAAATTGATACTCAATTTGTTAGTGAAAGCACCCAAAGTTCGTAACGCTAGTGAATGTCCTAGCCAAAATTAAAACCTAGGTCTCTCTGATTCCATCTTAACCAATACAGTACACGGTTTCCTTCCCCAGCTGCCTCTTGTAATACAAACCCGAAGCCATTCAGTGACAGGTCATACAGGGCTGGTGGACTGGACTCTCATGTTAGCCTGGGAAGCCTTCAGCTTGGCCATGTTCTTCTCCCCTGTGCTAGTAAGAGTAAAGATCAGCTGCTGTAACAAAGGGGCCCAACAATAACTCAGTGGGTGAAAGAAAATAGAATTTTATTTATCTCTCATCTAACTGCCCGGTGCACATTCCAGGTCAGCCAGAAGCTCTAATCAATGCAGACATTCCAGATTCCTTCCGTCATGATTCCCTGCCATTTCCTAGAACATTGTCCCTGCACCATTAAGCTAGGTCTCCATGGAGTCAAGCCAGCAGGAAGGGAAAGAGGACTTGGTGGAGACATGGCCACAGACTTAAAGCCTAGGCCCCAAAGTAGCACATATATGTCCAGTCCATCCAGATTCCCCTGGTGAGATCTTTGATGAATGGCCACATCAAACTGCAAAAGAGGCTGGGAAATGCATTTCTGCCCTGTTCTCTGAAATGAGTGTGAATGGGTATTGGTAGATAGTCTCTATCACTTCACTCTTGCCTCCCAGCCTGGGAGGTTGAGAGGAATGTGGGAATCAGAGTCATCAGTTGCTACCACCCGGCTTGTGTGTGTGTGTGTGTGTGTGAGAGAGAGAGAGAGAGGAGTGTGTGTGTGAGTGTGTGTGTGTGAGTGTGTGTGTGTGTACATGATCTGCAGAGCAATTTACTTTGAGTTGGAGGAACCAGGTATAGGGGCTCCACCCACCACTCTGATGCTACAGGGGTAGGTTGGATACTCCTGAATGGAGTTGTATCTACTGGACCCAGCTCCCTGGAGAATTCCCCCAGGGAACACAGTGTAAGAAAAGAGGGTTTGTTGCTCTAGGATGGCCAGTGAGTCCCAAGCTGACTGATGATCAGCATTACCTGGAGGGATTGTGTACCACATGGTGCCCAGGGGGCCTTTCACCATCCTGGCTCCCACCTGGGGAGGCACTGACAGAGGCTCACACCTTCCCTGACCCAGACGCTTGTCACGCTTTCTTGTCTTCCCAGCTGCCAGGGACACAACCAGCCCAGGAGCTCTGGGCCTCACAGGGCTGTGGGTTCTGTTTGTCAAAGTTGAGCCTCTCATGAATAGGGCTGCTGAGATGCCCTTGTTAGTTACTTGACAGTGGCAGGTGAAAAGGGGCCAGGTGTTAGGTCTCCAAAGACAGACACCCCGGCTCCCTGGACTCTTTTTTTTTTTTTGCTTCACCTAGGAGTGAAAAGAAGTAAAACTGTCATTCAGGCCATCAGTCTCACAAAGCTGGCTGGCTGACCAATGCTGCCCAGAGCCCAGGGGCCATTTAAACTCAGGTTTGGCTCAGGCCTTTGGGCAAAATCTGGATTCCACTGCTCTGTTCAAGGAAGTCCAGTGTGGCAACATCCCATCCCGGGCAGCCCAGATGTTCTGTTGGAGCCTCTGACAATTAACAAACCACTCGTTGCCTACAACTCCAGCAACCCTGAAAGGAACCAGTCAACAAGCACGAGAAGTGATGATGCTTTACATCGTACAGCAACATAACATTTCAAAGTGCTTTCACATGCATCACCTGGCTTACAGCTCTCAACAGTTTGGTCAAGGGAGTCAAGGACAGGAATTATTATCTCCATTATGCAGATGAGAAACTGAATCTCGTTTCAGGTAAAATGATCTGCCCCAGATCAGAATAATAGTAAATGGCAAAGCTTGTTTGGACAGTAGTGGAAAGTCACAGATTGTAAGCAGGCACAGAGAAGTAATATAACATTATCCAATCACTACTAAGCATGCACTATATGCAGGCCCTGTACCACATGCTTTACATGCAGAGTGTGGGTTTATCTGTGTAAGTCCATGGTTTAGATTTTGGTTCTATCATTATCTCCATTTTACAGGTGAGGATACAGGCTCAGAGAAATTAAGTAACTTACCCAAGGTAACACAGCTATTAAGCAGCATAGCTCTTAACCGCCAAGTTCTACAGCCTACCAAGTGCTGTATCTTCTGTGTCACCCCTTCCAGACATCAGATGGGGTATCCAGGCCCCTACCACAGCTCCTGGCTTACACCTCAAGGCTTTGGCCTCAGACCCATCAGTATTAACTCAGCCACCCCTCAGGACACAGAAACCAGCTCTGTCTGGCTTTATAACAACACTTAGGGAGCTCTGACCATGTGCCCTGCACTCATGTAGGTGCTGGAATTCAGCAGTGGATAAAACAAACCCCCAGATTCCTGGAGCTGACTTTCTCATTGAGGGAGATAGATGATAAACACCCAGACAAAGACATACATGAAATGCTTGATGGGGAAGCAGGATAAGGTGGCTGAGAGGACAGAGAGTGATGGAGGAGAGGTACTATTTTACATAGGATGGACCGGGAAGGCTAAAGGGAGCAGTTTGAACAGACACTAGAGGGAGGGAGGGAGCCATGAGGCCATCAGTGAGCAGGGCGTTCCAGGCCAGGAGCATCAGGGGCTGGTCCCAGGGGCCAGTGTAGCTGGAGTGTGGACAGCAGGGGGAGAGTGGTGAGAGATAAAAGTCTGAGGGGGGTGGGGAGCAGCTCATGGGAGGGTGTTAGATTTTACTCTGAGTGAGGCAGGAAGGCGTGGAGGGTTCAGTGTGGAAGAGGCTCGTGATCTGATGTACACATTAGGAGTCATGGAGTGAAGGATAGACCTCAAGAGGGCCAGGGTGGGAGCAGGGAGACCAGCTAGACCTCCCCAATTCCAGGGACCTCCTTGACACCACCTAACTGCCCACTCCCACAGAACTTACCATCCCCCAAAATGGCTCCTCTAGGAAATCCTGACTTCACACATCCCATTCTCCAGACACTACATCCTCTCCTCGACCTTCCCGTGGTAAAAACTCTCAAACTTAAGAAGATCTTCAAATCACCCTAGGACTTGCTCCCCAGCCCTTGGTCATTTACTGGCTTGGCTTCACTTCTTACCTAGCTAAGGGCCCACGGACCCTCATGTCCAAAATCACCCCTTCAAACGCCCTTACTCCTTGTCCCATCCCTGTCTCCATGCAGTCACCAGGTGTGGGGACAGACTTTAGAGTGGACCCCGTGGCCCCGCCTCCTGGTGCCCACACTCCTGTATAATCCCCTCCCCTCGAGAGCGGGCAGAAACTGCAACTTGCTTCTAATCAATAGAATATGGCAAATGTGAGAATTGTCACCCCTTGTTTAAGCTACAGCATGTGGCAAAAGTGGTGGGTGGTCACTCCCATGATTACCTTGCCTTATATAAGACTGTCTTTTTTTTTTTCCACTCTTTAAAAACTTTTTAATTGAAGTATAGTTGATTTACAATGTTGTGTTAGTTTCTGGTGTACAGCAAAGTGCTTCAGATATATCTTTTTCAGATTTGTTTGCATTATAGTTTATTACAAGATATTGAATGTAGTTCCCTGTGCAATACAGTAGGACCTTGTTGTTTATCTATTTTATATACAGTAGTTTGTATCTGCCAATCCCAAACTCCTAAATTATCCCTCCGGCCCCCTCCTTTCCCCTTTGGCAACCATAAGTTTGTTTTCTTATGGTTGTCTGTGAGTCTGTTTCTATTTTGTAAATGAGTTCATTTGTATCATTTTTTAAAATTCCACATATAAGTGGTATCATATGAAATTTGTCTTTCTCTGTCTGACTTACTTCACTTAATATGATAATCTCTAGGCCCATGCATGTTGCTGCAAATGGCATTATTTCATTCTTTTTTATGGCTGAGTAATATTCCATTGCATATATATATCCATTTACCCATTCATCTGTATAAGACTGTGTCTTATGTGAAGATCAGTGACGATTCTACATGCCCAGAAAGTAGAAGGTACTCACTATTATTATTGGCATTGTTTTGTCTACACTGGCTAAATATTACTCAAAATGGCAGAATATTGGTCAATATTAAGGAGAGTGTTTGCTCACATGTTATGAATCGTGTGTAATGACTGGTTATCATTCTCACTTAAACAATGAAGCAAATACAGGAAGTAGCTTGGTGTGGTTAAAAAGATCCCTGGACTAGGAATCAATTCATTTAAATTCTAATTTCATTTTTGCTACCAATGGTTAAATACGTTAACTTTTGTGGACCTCAATTTCCTTGAGCTTAAACTGGATGATCATTGCAGGACTTTCCAGCTGTAAAACAATGCTCATGGTCAGACACAACTTACTTAAAAAAAAAAAAGGAGTCTGTCTTAGCCGACTGGTGGGAGAGGCTCTCCCCGCAGGCTTGATGAAGTAAGTAGCCACTTTGGAGCTGTGAGTGGTCTCTAGGGCCTCAGGGGCGTCCTCCAGCCGACAGCCAGCAAATAACCAGGGCCCCATCATCCTTCACAGGATGAATTCTGCCAACAGCTTGAATGAGGTTGAAAGTGTGTTTTCCCTCAGGAGAGCCTCCAGATGAGCCTGGCCAACACCATGATTGCAGCTTCCTAAGACACGGAGCAGAGGACCCAGTTAAGCCATGCCAGGATTCCTGACCCACAGAACCATGAGGTAATAAGTGTGTACTGTTTAGTGTGCTAAGTTTGTGATCACTGTTACACAGCAATAGATAATTAACACATCAGGCAAAACCTGAATCTTGGTTACAACCAACTTCCTGCCTGTCCTACACCTGCTAGAAAAGAGTCATTCAACCGACTAGAAAAGCCAATGATTTGATTTATTTCATAATCAGAAACCTCAAATGAGGGGGGCACCCTGCTCCTCCACCAGGCTGGCTCTCCAGCTTTTCAAGATAACTACATTATTACTTGACCTCTCTCCTCACAACCCCATTCCCCTTCCCATATCGTTCCAGAAGATGATCCGCAAAAAGCAAAACAAACAAAAGAAACAAAAAACCAAAAACAGAGGAGGATGATCCTGCTTCATTCCTCACATTGAATATGGAGGTTTGGGGTGACCTTGAGAATAGTATCATTATTATTATTATTTTGGGCTGTGCTGCGCGGCATGCAGGATCCCAGTTCCCTGACCAGGGTTCGAACCCGTGTCCCCTGCAGTGGAAGTGTGGAGTCTCAACCGCTTGACCGCCAGGGAAGTCCCGAGAATAGTACTACTTTCTAAAATCGACAGTATTGAGGTGTAATTTACATACAATTAAATTCACCAATTTAAAATGTACAATTCGGGACTTCCCTGGTGGTCCGGTGGTAAAGAATCCGTCTTCCAATGCAGGGAACGCGGGTTCAATCCCTAGTCAGGGAACTAAGATCCCACATGCCGCGGGGCAACTAAGCCCACGCGCCTCAACTGGAGAGAGAAACCCGCGCGCGGCAACGAAAGATCCCGCTAGCCACAAGGAAGGTCCCACGTGCCGCAACTAAGACCCGACGCAGCCAAAAATAAATAAAATAAACAAATATATATATTTTTAAACATCTTTATTGGAGTATAACTGTTTTACAATAGTGTGTTAGTTTCTCCTTTACAACAAAGTGAATCAGTTATACATATACATATGTTCCCATATCTCTTCCCTCTTGCGTCTCCCTCCCTCCCACCCCCACCCCTCTCATGGTCACAAAGCACAGAGGTGATCTCCCTGTGCTATGCGGCAGCTTCCCACTAGCTATCTAATTTACATTTGGTAGTGCATATATGTCCCTGCCACTCTCTCACTTCATCACAGCTTACCCTTCCCCCTCCCCATGTCCTCAAGTCCATGCTCTAGTAGGTCTGTGTTTTATTCCCGTCCTACCACTAATCTCTTCATGACATTTTTTTTTCTTAGATTCCATATATATGTGTTAGCATACGGTATTTGATAAACAAATATTTTTAAAAATAAAATAAAATGTGCAATTCGATGAGTCTTGATAATGTATACATGCAGATAATCACCATAATTGCGATGTAGACCATTTCTGTCACCCAAAAAGTTCCCTTTTACCGCTTTGGAGTCAATCACCTCCTCCTACCCCAGCCCCTGGCCATCATTGATCTGCTTTCTGTCACTACAGGTTTGCCTTTTTAAGAATTTTCATATAGATGGAATCATACAGTGTATAACCTTTTGAATCTGTCTTCCTTTACTTCGCATCATGCTTTAGAGATCCATCACGTTCTGTCAGTCAGGTGTTCCTTCCTCTTTACAGCTGAGTAGTATTCCACTGCATGGATGGAGCACAATTTGTTGATTCGTTCATCTGTTGATGATCATTTGGGTTGTTTTCTGAGGATGGTTTTTGAACACAGAAAGACTATTTACAAGTTTATTTTGAGAGTACACAATTCGTTTCTATTCATTAACATTACTAATTCAAAGCACTAGTTCTTTCTTCACCTTTAAAACTTAGCCTACAAATCATGTTTGAGAATCTAGCAGATTTTAGCAAATGCTCCTAAAGGGACTTTTTACAAACTTGCTCCTTCAAACATTTTTAAGTGCATTTGTAAATGAATAGCTTTGATTTCCTTTTTCAGTACCTCACTTATCTGATAGAAACAAAACCTTCCTGAAGTTTCATTCTTATAAATCTAATAAATCCAACTTATAAAAATTGTGAACCTTAAGTTCTTTTAAAATTATATTTATATAAAAAGCTCAATGTATGGAGATTTCCTCTTTAAACAGAAATATTAATACTCAAGTTTTAATTCTTGGTTTAGCATGATATACTTAATCCTAAATCTTCTGAGGTTAAGTTGTATATCAGGTACTCTCTAAGGAAGAAAATTCCATCCAGGTAGCAGAAGTTAATTAATTCTTCATCTTCCTAGGGCTGAAAGATGTATTTCTGCTTTAAAAAAAAAAAAAGACCACAGCCCTCTCATTCATTGAAGTCACCTGTCTACTAAGAAAGACATCTGTGGTGCTGTGGTCACCAGCTCGCCAGGGCCCCAAATTCTGTTTGTGAAGTTGAATTGCTGATTCAACCAAAAGGGCTACTGAGAGGCACTCATTATATAGCTGGTGGGATGAGTGAAACAGTGACAAGTATTGGCTTTGGGGGCTCTTTCTGTTTGATTCAAGAAGGACTGAAAGCTTCTCACTCAACCTGAGAATCTCAGGAAGCTGGCTGACTGACCACACTGCATGGTGGCCCAACAGGCCCTTTCAAGCAAAAGCCTGTGAGTATTTGCAGCTCGATTAGGAATAACCAATATCTGGTACATGAGCAACCACTCCCCAATCCTGACCTCATGGCAGACATTGCTAATCAATCACTGCACCCCTTCCCCTCTGTTAAGACAGCACTACCCAGGACCAAACCTAATTAATTGAGGTTGGCATGTAAGATGCCTTCCCTGGACTAGCCAGCTTTGATGAGAAAGTGAGGCCTGCCCACTTGGCTCTTACTCAGGGCTGGGTTAATGGGTAACTGGGTTTGGGGTTTGTTCCTGTTTTCTGTGAATAACCGTGGCCTGCCGTGCAATGACCTGTGAACAGTGGGGAGGAGGCCTGGGTGTTACCCACCCCGCCTCGGGGCATGGAGGTGGTGCTTCTGTTGGGAGCCCCCGTGTGGGGAGCTGGGGGCGCTGCAGCAGCCTCCCTAGGACACAGGCCACGCTTGAGGTGCTGAGTGGAGAACTCAGGCCCTGATCCTGGGCAGAGCTCCGTGGCCTCCCTGTGTGGTCATGGGTAAGGCCGGCTCAAAGCTGCCAGAGTTACATCTCCAGCCCAGGCCTCTGAAGTCCAGATCTGGAAACCCAACAGCCAAATGTCTCAAAGGCATCCAAAACTAACAGGTCCAAAAGCAAACTCCTGATTCCCGTCCCGCTCCCCTCCCTGACACTCTCTTCCCCGGATCCTCAAGGTCTCAGGAAATGACAGCTCTGTCCTGCAAGCTGCTCAGGTTAAAAGCCCTGGAGTTGTCTTTGATACCTCTTTCTCTCACAGCCCACATCGGGTCTGTCAGCAAATACTATCAGCTCTGTCTTCAAAATAGCTTCAGAATCTGGCCACTTCTCACCGTCGGCACCTTTATCCTCCAGTCCAAGCCCTCAGCACGTCTGCATCTCCCCTCCGGATTCCATCAGTGGCCTCCTCCCTGGGCTCCCTGCCTCACCCTGCCCTGCAGTCCATTCTCACAGCAGCAGGAGGGGGCTCGGAATACAGAAGTCAGATGAGGTCACCTATTTGCTCAGAACCTTCCAATGACTTATCAGCCCACATAAAAGCCAAAGCCCTCCCCAGGCTACAAGGCCCCCCACGGCTGTCTACCTATTTCCACACCTCACCTCTGGCCCCATTTCATAGTATTCACCCCATTTCCCACCGTCTTCTGCTACCCTGGCCTCTGCCATTCCTTGAAGGCAGACATCATCCCATCTCTGGGCCTTTACCCTTACTCTTCTCTCTGCCCAAATGCTTGACTTCCAGACATCCACATGGCTCCTAGATATCCAGAAGGTGGCTCCCTCTCCTCCTCTGGTTTTTGCTGGATGTCACTTCAATGAAGACTTCCCTGACAGCCCCCATTTTATTTTATTTCTTTTAAAAGATTTTTATTTTGATAGGGAAAGTCTTTATTGAATTTGTTGCAATATTGCTTCTGTTTTATGTTTTGTTTTTTTGGCCCCAAGGCATATGGAATCTTAGCTTCCCACCAGGGATCAAACCTGCACCCCCTGCACTGGAAGGCGAAGTCTTAACCACTGGACCGCCAGGGAAGTCCCTGACAGCCCCATTTTAAACTGCAAGTCCGGGCTTCCTGTTGGCGCAGTGGTTGAGAATCCGCCTGCCAATGCAGGGGACACGGGTTCGAGCCCTGGTCTGGGAAGATCCCACATGCCGCGGAGCAACTGGGCCTGTGAGTCACAATTACTGAGCCTGCGCGTCTGGAGCCTGCGCTCCGCAACAAGAGAGGCAGCGATAGTGAGAAGCCCGCGCACCACGATGAAGAGTTGCCCCCGCTCGCCACAGCTAGAGAAAGCCCTCGCACAGAAACGAAGACCCAACACAGCCATAAATAAATAAATAAATAAAATTTATTAAAAAAAATAAATAAAATAAACTGCAAGTCCTCCTCCAGTCCCAGCTCTCCCTGTCCCCCTTCCATGCTCTATTTTTGGCCATCCTCATTACTTATACTAAGACAAATACAAACTTTTTCTTATTGTATTTGTTGTCAATCTCTCTCCATAGAATGTAGCGTGTGTGTGTGTGTGTGTGTGTGTGTGTGTGTGTGTGTGTGTGTGGTTGCTCCAACCCTGGTAACCTACAATGGTGGCGGTGTTAGAACACAGAAGCCACTTAATAAATATTGGTTGAGTAAATAATAACAATAACTGAAATGCGTTAAGTACTTACTAAGTGCCAGACGCTGTTCCAAAAATACTTTTCATGTATTATCTCATTTCACTTTTGCAATAGTTTCACCAGGTGAATCCTAATATCCCCATAGACAGACAAGGAAACTGAAGCACAGAGCTCTTATGGTGCTTGCTAGTATGTGATGGGGCCAGAATTTTAATCCAGATGGCTGACTCCAGATATTAAATTCTTAGCCACTCTGCTATATGGGTCTCAAATGCATGAATGAATAAATGAATGCATGAATGAAAAAAATGAATGAAAGAAGAGTAATTATTTATTGTACCTGCACCAGAAACAATGTTTAGAATTAGACAGAAGTAGGGTAAAATTCTAGATTTTCTATGTACTAGAATACAAGATTTGGATAGGTTTCTTAGCTTCTCTAAATCCCAGGATCCTTATGGGCCAAAAGGGGAAAATCTACCTTTTTATCTACCAGGTGTTAGCTGTTTCATCCAGTCTAGAGTACCTGTTTTTGGTCAATTACTGCCCTCTAGTGGTCGGTTAAAATAACTCATACCTCCTCTGTGAAATACGGAATCCCTAAATGGTGTAGCCCTAAAGCCAATAGTTTCTGCAAATAAAATAGTTCAGGATTCTTGGTTCCTTTAGTCTCCTGGATCCTATTAGTCTTTAGGGGCTAAATGAGGATAAGGGCTCCTCAGAGGGAAACAGGAAGGACTAGCCCAGGTGGGTCCCTGAAGGGCAGAATGGCTCCAAGGAAATGATCCTCATGAAAAATAAGTTACCCAATCTCCCTGCCCAAACAAACACACACAAAAATGATGACAGGTTAAGTAGGTTTCACAGCTGAGTTTTCCACACCTGCCAAGAACGTATCCTCCTTATGTGACGGTTACTTTTATGTGTTAACTTGACTGGGCTACAGGATACCCAGACATTTGGTCAAACATTATTCTGGGTGTGTCTATGAATTTTTGGATGACATTAACATTTGAGTTGGTAGACCGAGTCAGCAGATTACTCTGCATAATGAGGGTGGGCCTCATCTAATCAGTTGAAGGCCTGACTAGAGCAAAAAGCCTAAGTAAGCAGAAACTTGGCCTGCCTGACAGTTGGGCTGGGACATAGGCATTTTTCAGCCTCCAGACTCAAACTAAAACATCAGATCTTTCTGGGTCTCAAGCCTGCTGGCTTTTGGACTGGAACTTATACTATTGGTTGTTCTGGTTCTTAGGCCTTCAGACTCAGAGTGGAACTACCCCAGCAGCTCTCCTGGGTCTCCTGCCTGCCAACTGCAGGTCTTAGGACTTCTCAGCCTCCATAAGCACATGAGCCAATTCCTAATAATAAATCTCTCTTTCTCTCTTTCCCTATAGATAGATAGATAGAGATCGATATAGACATAGATATAGATACACACATACTCACATACATCCTATTGGTTCTGTTTCTATTTCTCTGGAGAACCCTGACTATTTTATACAAAGTGTTTTAGGAGATGGAAAAAAGGGAAAGCTACCAAACTCATATTCTAGTATTAGTATGACCTTGACATCAGGCCCAGGCAAGGGCAACTAGAGGTAAGAACATTATAGAACAAGCCTAATTGTAATTATAGATGCAAACATCCTATATAATAAAACAGAAAACAGAATCCATATTGTATAGAAATATAAAAACAGGGACTTCCCTGGTGGTCCAGTGGTTAAGACTCCATGCTCCCAGTGCAGGGGGCCTGGGTTCAATCCCTGGTCAAGGAACTAGATCCCACGTGCCGCAACTAAAGATCCTGCGTGCCGCAACTAAGAGCTGGTGCAGCCAAATAAATAAATAAATAATTTTAAATGTATATAAAAACGCAGAAATACATAGTAGAGTTTAGCCAAAAATGCAAGGATAGTTTAACACAAGGTAACAACTCCTGTATTCTGACCCTTAATATATTAAGAGATAAAAAGCATATGATCACTTTAATAAATGTGTAAAAGTCATTTGATGAAATTAAACACTCATTTTTTTTTAGTTTTAGCAAATTAGGATTAGCATGGTAATACATCAACCTGATAAGGATATTTACCAAATGCCTAGACATCATACTTAAGGGTGAAACTCTAGCATTCTAGCATAAAGATCGAAAATAAGGTAAGAATGCTCTCTAGTCTCAACTTTACTGGCACTTCTAGCGAATGTAATAAAAGAAAAAAAAAAGAGGTTTAGAAAATAGAAAGGAAGAATTACACCATCCTTATATGCATATGATTTATTTTCTTCCTAGTAAATAAAGGAATCTACCTGCAAAGTATTTAATAAGAGTATTTAGCAGGATTGCTGAATACTAGAGCATCCTACATAAATCAGTGACATTCTTATTGAATGCTTACTGGATTAGCAACAGGAAACAAGAAAATATAATCAAAATGTAATCAAAAGCTATTGTTCCAATAGCAACAAAAATTATAAGGGACCTAGGAATACATATACAAAAGATTTCCAGATGTTTTGTCGGGAAATTGTAAAACATTTTTTAAATGTAAAGAAATACAAACCAAACGTACTTTTTAAAAAAATTAATTTATTTTATTTTTGGCTGCACTGGGTCTTTGTTGCTGCACCCGGGCTTTTCTCTCGTTGAGGCGAGCAGGGGCTCCTCTTTGTGGCTTCTCTTATTGCGGAGCACGGGCTCTAGAGCGCAGGCTCAGTAGTTGTGACACACGGACTTAGTTGTTCCGTGGTATGTGGGATCTTCCCAGACTAGGGCTCGAACCCGTGTGCCCTGCATTGGCAGGCGGATTTTTAACCACTGCGCCACCAGGGAAGCCCGCAAATGTACTCTTACCATACGATTTAACAATTGTGCTCCTTGGTATTTACCCACATGAGTTGAAAAGACGTCCATACAAAAACCTGCACCCAGGTGTTTATAGTAGCTTTTTTCATAATTGCCAAAACTTGGAAATGACCAAGATGTCCTTCAGTAGGTGAATGGGTAAACTGTGGTACATAGAGACAATGGAATATTATTTAGCTCTAAAAAGAAATGAGCTGTCGAGCCTTGAAAAGACATGGAGAAAACTTAAATGCATAGTATTACTAAGTGAAAAAAGTTACTTTGGCTACATACTGCATGATTCCAACTATATGATGCTCTGGAAAAGGTACAACTATGAAGGCGGTGAAAGACCAGTGGTTGTAAGGGTTTGCGGGGAGGAGGGTATAGGGAAAGGCAGAGCACAGAGGATTTTTAGGACAGTGGAACTATTCTATATGATATTATCATGGTGGATACATGCCATTAATACATTTGTCAAAGTCCATAAACCGTACAAGACCAAGAGTGAACCCTAATGTAAACTACCTATTTTGGATGGTAATGATGTATCAGGGCAGGTCCATCAATTGTAACAAATGTACCACGCTGGTGTGGGGTGTGCAGACATGCAGGATGTTGGCACTGGAGGAAGCTGTGCATGTAGGGGGAAAGGAGTCAACGAGAGCCCTCTGCACTTTCCACTCAATTTTGCAGTGAACCTAAAATTGGTTTTAAAAATAAAGTCTATTTTTGGACTTCTCTGGTGGCTCACCGGTCAAGAATCCTCCTGCCAATGCAGGGGGCATGGGTTCAAGCCCTGGTCCGGGAAGATCCCACATGCCGCAGAGCAACGAAGCCCGTGCACCACAACTACTGAGCCTGCACTGTAGAGCCTGCGAGCCACAACTGCTGAAGCCCACACGCCACAACTACTGAGCCCACATGCCTAGAGCCCGTACCTGCAACAAGAAAAGCCATCGCAAAGAGAAGCCCACACACCACAACGAAGAGTAGCCCCCGCTTGCTGCAACTAGAGAAAGCAAGCACGCAGCAAGGAAGACCGAACACAGCCAAAAATAAAATAATAAAGTCTATCTTTAAAAGTAAAGGAAGATCTATATAAATGGAAATATATTATTTGTTCATGGATGGGAATACTCATATAGTAATGATGCCAGGTAACCTGCAAGTAAATCTATGATCTCAGAACTATTCCAATAAAAAATCCAATAAGGTTTTTCATGGAACTAGACAAAGTGATTCCAAATCCATATGGAAGTGTAAAGATCCAAGAACAGTCAAGAAAACACCAAAAAGGAAAGGAAAGAAGGAATGAAGGGAGGAAAGGAGGCAAGGGAAACAAAAGAAAATATAACTGGAAATAAAGGAAACACCATTGCAAATTAAAACGGCACAACCATCAGATGGGTAAAAATCAAAGTCGGATAATGACAAGTGTCAGTGGTGAGGACCTGTGGAAACTCACAAGCTGCCTTTGGGAGTGTAATTGATACCACTGACAATATTGTGAAAAGTTGTATTCCCTACAACCCAGCAATTGTATACCCTAGAGAAATTTTCCCCAAGTGTGCCCCAAGAGACTGTCAAGGCCATTCATGGGAGCACCGCTGACAGAAAAACTGTTATCACTGATAATGCCCACTAGTAGAAAAATAAACTATGGCATGTTCCTCCAATAAAATATAATTGAGCAGTTAAAATAAATGAACCAGATTTACATGTATCAATATCATGCTGAGAGAGTAAACAAGGCGCAGAAATGTATCTGCAGTGTGAAAGCACTTAGGAAAATATTTGAAAATCACATTCCATTTTTCTTATTATTGAGTTAAACTTCACATAACAAGATTCACCATTTTAACCATTTTAAAGTGAACATTCAGTGGGTATTATTATATTTGCAGAGTTATGCAACCATTGCCACCATCTAATTCCAGTACATTTTTATCACCCCAAAAAGAAGCTCCGTACGCACTAAGAAGTCACTTGTCACTCCTCCTTCCTCCCCACCCAGCCTCCGGCAATCATTCATCTCTTTTCTGTGTCTATGGATTTGCCTGTAGATATGGACTCACACAATATTTGGCCTTTGGTGTCTGGCTTCTTTCACTGATAATGTTTTCAAGGCTGGTCCGTGTTAGCATGGTAGCACTGCGTTTCTTTTTATTGCTTATTCCATTATATAGACATACCACATTTGTTTATTCGTTCATCAGCTCATGGATATTTGCATTGTTTCCACTTTGGGGCTATTGCGAACAGTGCTACTCTAAACTGCACATTCTGTTTTGTGCCAGAAATAGATTAGAAGGATACACATCAGATTAATAATAACAACGGTGCCTAGGAATGAAAGGGAGGGAGAGGAATTGGACTGGGGAGAGGAAAGGAGTGACCTTCAGCTTTATCTGCGATGTTCTATTTATTTTATATAAAAAAGTCTATCTGAAGCAAAAATGTTAATAGTTGGTTATGCTGGGCGATGAGCACATGGGTGTTGGAATATTATTCTCTGGGCTTTTCTGGAATATTCTTAAATGCTTTAAACTGAAAGACATATTCTGGACCTAAACCCTCCTGCAGCAAAGGTCTGGCATCTGGGGACCGCGGGGGCAAGCACTGGGGGGTGGGGAGAGGCCCAGAGGAAGAGGCCCAGCCCAGGCCCAGGGAGGAGTGGCTGGAGGCTCACGGAAGCCTGGCTCAGAAGCCCCTGACCCTCCCAAATGTCTCTCCTGGGCCCCGCGGGAAGAGGGCTCAGATCTGCTCTCGAAGACCTCACCCTGGTGGCACAGCCAGGAGCAGGGAAGGAGAGAGGCAGGCTGAAACCCCATCTCTCCTTCCTTCTTAGCCATGCTTCTGGAAGGAGTCCCCATGCTCCCCTATCCCATCCCCCATGTCCCCACTTCCCAATCTCCTCCACCCTCCGCTCAGGACCAACTCATTTGTGAGGCCGGCGCACAATGGAAATGTGGAGTCCCTTGTTCAAAGACTGGTGAGGGGCGACGCCTAACTCCACAGAGGCAGCCCCAGCTGGGCGGTGTTAGCATGCAGGAGCCTCTAGGTCACTGGGTTCGTTCATTCTCTCGTGCATTCATGCATTCAGATGGGTGCTTAGTACGAGCCTGGCGTTGTGTTAGGTGCTGGGCTTACAGTGGTGAGCCAGACACATCCAGCTTCAAGACGCTTACCTTCTGGCGGGGGCCTCAGGTTTAATCCCAGACACAAAATAGATCTTCACAAACGGCAGTTTGGAAACACTATGAAGGACAAGGAGGCGGGCCTGACCACGAGATGCCCCCCATGAGAGAGTGACACTGGAGTGGAGATCTGGAGGATGAGTGGAGTTATCTTAGCAAAAGGTGGGGGCAGTGGTGCGGGGCGGAGGCTGGGGAGAACATTTCAGAACATTCCTGGCAGATGAGGGGGTGACATCTTCAAGGACCTGCAGGGCGGTACAGCTAGAGCCAGGGAGGGAGGAGTGAGAGGACCAGATGAGATTGAAGAGGGGCCTTGAGATCGAGCACCCCCTTCATGGGCCTCCAACTGTACTCTCGTTGCCTTAATTCTTTTCTTTAAATTGGCTTCCTTTGTATCCTTACCCTAAGCACAAATATTCGTGACATCAAAGAATTGGTGTACCACATATTTTTCCTAATACACAGTTGAAATAAAAATATGTTCCTCCATGCCCTACCTAACATCATTCCCCTTCCCACCTCAGTTTGGAAAACACCATTTTATCACCAACTCTATCTTAAGAGCCATGGGAAGCCTTTAACAGGATTTCAGCTGTGTGAGGCCGGTGACATGGTCTCATTTACATTTTTTAAAACGAATTCTGGCTGCCCAGTGCAGGGTGTATGGCAGGGGCTCCTGAAGGAGACGTATGAGGGGGCCATTGCTGGCATCCAGGGACGAGCCATGGCGACCTGAAGGGAGAGGGAACCAGCGCTTCCAACCAGCACTCACACGAGCCCCACCCTCCACCCAACCCCAAATCTCCTTTCTTTTATCTCCCTGTGCTGATTCATGGCCTTTCCAGATAAGTAGATTCTTCTGTGATCCTCCCATCTCGGTATCAGCCCCAGGATTCCGGACTATGTGGCCGGTGCACTCATGAGAGCCCAGCTTCCTGGGCCAGTTCCGGCTGATCCCAGTTAGGACTTTTGGGTCACGTCTCATCAGGTCCTGTGGCCTCCAATCCAGCAGCAAAGGCTCCCATGACTGATCACGCTGCTCACGTTCAGGAACTAAGCGGGTTCCATGAAGGTGGGTTTCTGTCACCTATATCCTGATGACTCAGACCCCACCCTTAACCACTGGGCCGCACTGCTTCACTCATCCTCATGCCCCACCCTCTGTAGCCTGCCTCACTCGAAAGCTTTCTGCCTACTGGCAGTCTTGACTCCCTGTCTGCTCATCCTCCCACCCCCACTGCTGCTGCAAAACCATTACTCCTCCACTCTCCTGCGAAACAAAACTGCCCTCCATGCCTCCAGTTCATTAGCTATTTGATGAAGGGGTTGGGGAAGGAGGATGCTCTGTGCCGCCTTGTGCTAAATACCAGGGGTATGATGGTGAGCAAGGTGGACAAGCTGGCACCCCCAGGCGGTGGGGGAGGAGCCCTTTCCAGTACAGCCACGTGAGGAAGGAAAGCGACAGAGCTCTGAGCTGGATTTCGAAAAGGCTGGAGCTCTACCGGAAGGTAGAGGGCAGGGCTATGGGGCAGGAGGAGAGGAGAGCAAAGGCAAGACTTTGGGAAAGTTTTAAGGCATTTAAAGTGTATTCCAAAGGCAAAGAAGAGTTCCTGAAGGGGTTGAGCAAGGGAGGGGCAGGACAGGATTTGCACTTTGGAAAGACAGCTCTGACCTGAGAAGGGGAGGGGTGAGGAGGAGCCCCAGGCTGAGAGCCCAGCAGGAGTGGAAGGGAGGGTCGGTAGGTCTGGAGGTTCTAGTAGGTGGGACCAGGGTCCATGGCTTGGTGTTTGGCTGGAGGTGGCTGGGGCAATGGGGTGCGAAGAGACACCGGCTGATGCCCGTGTCCTTCTGGTTTGTGCAACTAGATGAGTGGGAAGGGGTGGGGGCCGTTGGGCACCTGCTGTGTGCGAGGAACTGAAGATACAGCCTTGCGCAAGACCTCCGGGCCCGCCCCACGGAGTCACAGTCCCGATGAATGGTGCCTTCTAGACCTTCAGGCATTCTGGGAAGGAAGAGCGCCAGGATAGAGAATTGCAGAAGCACCTCCTAGCAAAGGTCCTCTCTTGGAGGAGGAGATACCTGAGCTGAGACCAGGAGAATGAGAAAGGTGCCTGCCAGGAGAAGTCGCAGCTAATGCAAAGGTCCTAAAGGACCAAGAGGCCAGTGCAGCTGGGGCGGATGTAGGAAACTAGGGAGGAGTGCTTCCAGAAGAGTCTGAACAGGAACCCTGTCCTCTCCTCCTAAGGAGGGACCACGGTGGGGGAGTGCCATTTCTCTGTCCCAGGCTAATCCCTACACCAGAGCCCCAGGCCACACCCCCTCCTCATGCCGTGGGGACCTTGTCTCATGATTCTTCGCTCCACCTGGGATCTTCTATTTCTTCCACTGGCTCATCTTCTTCAGTACGAACGAACACCTCCAGGCACCACCATCTTAGGAAGCCTCCCTGGATGGATTTACGGTTTGAAATCCCATCCAGCGAGAACCACCATCACTGTCCTCACCTCTCTGGATCCTCCTTAGTCTCCTTCACTGCCCCTTCAAAGTGGACGCTCCCCAGGGTTTCAATGTCCTACCTGACTTCCTCCATCATACTTATGCTGATGACTTACAATCCTATATGGCCGTTTGTTCACTCAACCAAAATGCAGGGAAACCTACTCCAAGCCAGACGTTGTGCCAGGCATTGGGGATACAAGGGTGGACAAGACAGACATGGTTCCTTGACTTGGTGCAAGTTATAGTCTAGTAAGATGGCCTTACTAGAACTGACAGACAGTGATATGGGATGTGAAGGAAATTGACAGAGTAAAGTGGTGGCCATGCTGCCTTAGACAGGATGGTCATGAAGGGCCTTTTGGGGGAGGTGGTATTTAGGGTGGCACCTAAAGAATGTGAATAAGCCAGGCAGGGAGTCACTGGGGGAAGAGCCTTCCAAGCCCGGGGAGAGCATGTGCAAAGGCCCTGAAATGGGACGGGTTCAAGGAACGAAAAGAAGGGCTGTGTGGCTGGAGCAGCATAAACAAGGCATGAGGTGAAATGAGATTGGGGAGAAGGGTGTCAATTAGCTCGGTTCAGGGCTTTGTAAGTTACAGCAAAGAGTCTGGTATTATTTTAAAAGCAATGAGAAAACTTGAAGGGTTTTATACAGGGGAAAAGATTTTTTATAGTCTACTCTGGCCGCTGTACGAAAAGTGGATTGGAAAAGCAACAAAAACTGGAGCAGGCGGCCAACTGAGAAGCTATGGCATTGGTCCAGGTGAGAAATATTGGCCTGAAACCTCTCTTCTGCGGGGCCACCTGGGCTTGTATACCTAGCTCTTTGCTGGGCATCCTCCCTCCCCACTGAGTCCCCATCTATCCAATACCCTAAGCTGGAAGTCTAGAAGTGTCTTTTTCTCCCTCACCTTCCCTTGCATTTGTAGGGGGAGAAAAATAATTTTCTCTCTATCCTACCGAATTCTGGGCTGAGACCCCTGTAATAAAAGACAGGTTAAAAAGGGAAAAACAAACACGTTTATTAACATGTATACCTCAGGTACACATGGGAGGCACCCAGGGAAAAATGAGTAACTCCCTGAAGTGGTTTAGAGTTCAGGCTTAAATACCATCTTAACAGAGAAAGAAGAGGGGAGATCTAGGCCTTCTAGAAGAGAGAAAATGATTTCTAGGAAAGTGAATGCACCCTTAGAAGATGGGAGATGTAACGGTTTGCGATGAAGTTGATCTGGGTGTGGTGTTGATGTCTAGTGTCTTCTCCTATGATGAGAGTCAATCTTTCCTGGGTGGTGAAATGTCCAGGGAGTGGATTTTTGACAATTCAGTTCCTTCTGGAAGACCTGTCTTTAGGCAGATAAGGGGAGTTCAGAGAAAGCCTCTCCCTGCATTTACTGTTTTTCAGGTGCCTACAGATCAAAATAACCAATACGCCAAAGTAGCATATTCTGCCACCCTTCACATTCCATCACCAACTCCTGTTGATTCTACTTCCTAAATTTCTCTGGGATGCATCCTTTTTTGTTTGTCCTTGCTTTCACTGTCCTCGTTTGAGCTCCATTAAATAGCCTCTTTATGAGTACCCTTTTCCCATCCTTATCAGTTGAATCGAGTACCCCCCTCCCCTGCAAAAAAGCTATGCTGAAGTCCTAACCCCCAGTCATTTCAGAATGTGATCTTGTTTGGAAATAGTTTCATTGCAGATGGAATTAGTTAAGATGAGGTCATGCTGGAATAGGGTGGGCCCCTGATCCAGTAAAGTTGGTGTCCTTATAAGAAGAGGGAAGATGATGTGAAGATGGAAACAGAGGGAGAACGCCATGTGAGGACAGATTTGGAGTGATGCATCTACAAGCCAAAGAACACCAAAGACTGTAGGTGCCACCAGAAGCCAGGAAGAGGCAAAGGTAGATTCCCCTACAGGTTTCAGAGGGAGCCTCCAGAGCTGTGAGACAAAAAATGTCTGTTTTTTCAAGCCACCCGATTTGTGGTACTTTGTTATGGCAGCCCTAGGACACTAATGTACTCACTATTTCAAACTCCATACCAGCCACCCAGGTAGAGGTGGCTCTACCACCTAGGGGATAAAGTCTAGGGATTCTAGGGGTATGGCATGAAAACACTTTAAGATCTGGCCCTCTATCCACATATCCAGTTTTATTTCCTGCCATTCTCATCATTCTGCAAAGTTATCAACATTAAACCACTTATAATTCTCTCAACAGATTTCCTCCTCTGGGCTCTTCGCACAGACTCTACCCAGAATGTCTTCTGCTAAGGGTCCCATTTGCTTTGTAAATACCATTTGCTTGTTTCAAAGCCAGGCTCAGTCAACTCACAAATAAAGACAAGGAAATGCCAATAACCATATGAAAAGACAGTCACCCTATTAGCACCAACAGCACAACAGCAACAAAATACCATTACCTATTAGATTGAGGAAAATATTTAAAATTGATAACATTCAGAGCTGGCAAAGATGCAGGGAACTGGGCCTTTTCATACATTTCTCTTGGGAGACTGAATTACAACAAACTTTTGGAAAACTCTGGTAGTGCCTGTTAAAATTTAAAATACATGTACTCTTTGACCCTTGTAATCCCATTTTTGAGACTCTATCCAGCCAAATTAAAAGCCCTGGTAATTAAGGTCAAGATGTTCATGGCAATATTTTATCATGGCTCCAACCTGAAAACAATGTGTGTGTGTGTCTGTGAGTAGAAAATGTTTGAGCAAATTATGGTTCACCCTCATTGGCAAGGAACAAGTTAGATCTACCTGGGTTGACCTGAGTGCATGCCAGATCACACATGACACAGTGCTAAGTAGATGTACATTTCTATGACCACAGAGAGAAGTATAAAAGAAATCCACAAAACAGTGATTCCGTCGGGGAGAGGGAAATTTGCCTTTATCTTTATTCTCTTCCTCAGAGTTTGGTTTGTTTCAATAAGCAAGCATTGTTCTTTAGTTTGAAAGGAAAAGTAGGTTAGATCAGAAAAAAAGAAAAGGGCCCAGCTGTCGCCTTTTGGAGAGACCCTTTCTGGCCTTTTTAGTTAGTTAATTACACCCCCCCCTTGGACTTACACTATGTCCTCTCCAAGGCATTTATCATGCTGTGATGGAACTTATATGTTTGCATGCCCGCCTCTCATCTATTCATCTCTGCTCCCCATATCCAGCATATAATAGGTGTCAGGCAATTACTGGATAGATGAATAGATGGATGGATGGATGGATGGATGGATGGATGATAATCAAGTTACTTCTCTCTCTTACGATCTGCCCAACATGTTATCTGTACCTAATTTAGAGATCATTATCCATTCATTTCTGGATTTTTGGTTTCTTATGCCTGTGTCATTTCTTTCACTAGACTGCGAGCTACTCAAAGGTAGGGTCTGTGCCTGCTCCATGGTAGCTATTCTTGCAGAACCAAAGCTCTACACGCATGGTTTTATTGAGTTCTCACAACAATTCTTTGTGTGAGACCCTTTTATATATATCCCAGTTTCACTGAGCTATAATTCACAAGGCATACAATTCACCCACTTAAAGTGTGCAATTCAGTTGTCTTGAGTGTATTCACAGAGTTGTACAACCATAATCACAATCAATTCTAGAACATTTTCATCAACCCAGAATGAAACCCCCCATCTGTTAGCAGTCACTCCCCATTTCCTTCCAGGGTCCTCCCACCCCCAGCCCTAGGAACCACCAATTTACTTTCTGTCTCTATGGATTTGCCACTTCTGGACATTTCATGTAAATGGAATCCTACAATATGCTATCTTTTGTGACTGACTCTTTCATTTAGCATGATGTTTTCAAGGTTCATTCATGTTGTAGCATGTACCAGTACATTATTGTTATTGCTATTATTATTATTATTAGCTGACTAACATTGCATTGTATGGATATCATAAGTGCCTGGGGCCTGGGCAGAGCAGAGTGGTGGTGGGTAGGACACAACAGTATGGAGCTTCTACAGCTTTATTGGGGATCTTGATAAAATGCAGATTCTCATTCAGTAGGCAGGGGATGGGGCCTGAGATGCTGCCTTGCTAAGAAGCTCCCAGGTGATATCGAGAGATGCAGAGGATTTCTACCAGAAAGGCAGGGAATTTGGGCTCTTTCTCATACACGGCATCCACGTGGCTTTAACCCTGCTAGCCACCAAGATCACCCCTTTCTGGGTGGGTGAGTTCTTTCCCGACATCAGAGATTTCACATGAGGAGTCAGCATGGTGAGTGAATTAGAGCAAGGGCAGCTGGTTACTTTTGAGGGATGATTTCGTCCAGCTATGAGTGGAGTCTGCTGAGGCTTCCTTCTTTTCTCTGGACCTATTTCTGTGTCAAAGCCAGACTATGGGTCAGGAAGCCAAGCTGCAGCCTGCAGAGCTACCCTGGGCTCTGCAGGCTGCAGCACACACATCCATATTCCTCCTGGGTGTCCATTTCCCTGCTTATGGCCACCAGAATTTCATGACAGGTTCCTGTTCACTGGTGCTCAGACACAGGGTTGCTGAACATACTTCTTGTGGACATGAAAGGATTAGTGTGTGTGAACTGCTTTGTCAACCTCAGGGGTCACCCGCAAGAGGCAGGATTGTTAAGAGTCTGTAGCACATGGTCGGCGTGTTAGTGCTTCGAGAAGCAGACACCAAGATGGGATTAGGTGTGCAAGAGATTTATCAGGAAAATGCCAATGAAAGATAAAGGAGATGGGAGTAGAAGCAAGCAGGGAGAGCCTTCAGACCATGACGTAGATCTGACACCTGGTGGGAGAGTGGGAAGGAAAGATCAGGTAGGAAAATCTTCACACTACAGTGTAGCTTTGAGAGAATCTTGGCCCGGTAGATGGCGAGTCCTAAAGCTGAGGATATCCTGTAGGAGAGACTCATGCTAGGCAGGAATAGGCCGGCACTCATATCTCCTCCATGCTCGTCATTGGCTGTGGCCCCTGCGTGAACACGATGGTGGAGCCAGAGGGGCAGCAGCCGTCAATCAAATACACCCCTACAGCAGGCTTTCTGGAAGGAGTTAGGATGGCACGTTTCCATGGCTCCCAGTGTCCCACCAGCTACCAGGGGTCAAGCCACGGACAAGTCACTCAACCTCCCGAGCCTCAGTTCCCTCATTTGCAAAGTGATGGATGATAGCACTGACTTTCTATGACTGTTGTGAGCATTAAATGAAATGATGTGTGTAAGCCTCGATACATGTCAGTTATCATTATTAGTACAGGCGGACCTTGGAGATACTACAGGGTGGGTTTCAGAGCACTGCAATAAAGCAAATATCGCAGTAAAGCCAGTCACATGAATTTTTTGGTTTCCCAGTGCGTATAAAAGCTATGTTTACACTATACTGTAGTCAAATGTGCAGTAGCATAATGTCTAAAAGAACACTGTAGGGAGTTCCCTGGTGGCCTAGTGGTTAGGATTCTGGGCTTTCACTGCCGTGGCCCGGGTTTGATTCCTGGTTGGGGAACTGAGATCCCACAAGCCACGTGGCACGGCCAAAAATTTAAATAAATAAATAAATAAAAGAACAATGTACATACCTTAACTGAGCAGTACCTTATTGCTAAAAAATGCTAACCATCATCTGAGCTTTCAGCTCGTCATAATCTTTTGGCTGTCATAACATCAAAGATCACTGATCACAGATCACCATAACAAATACAGTAATGAGGAAAACGTTTGAAATATTGTGAGAATTGCCAAAATGTGACACAGAGACACCAAGTGAGCAAATGCTGTTGGAAAAATGGCACCAATGGGCTTGCTTGACACAGGGTTGCCACACGCCTTCAGTTTGTAAACAACACAGTATCTGTGAAAGCGAAGCGTAATAAAACAAGGTCTGCCTGTATTATTTTAGACAGCATGAGATTTAGAGCAGGAAAAAACTTAAGCCTCAATCCACTCTTGCCAGCTTTTTGATCTTGGCCAGTTACTCTACAGAGCTTGGAATACTGCCTGAGGTGTAGGAAGTACTGTGCAGTGTTAGCTATTAATGTCATTATTTCCAAATAATAGTATTTATTGGATCAATTACTCCTGGGAAATGCCACACTCTAGAATGGCATTCAAGGCCCTCTGCAAGATTTCAATTCTGTTTTGCAGTTTCCTTCCCCACTACACACACACACACACACACACACACACACACACACACACACACACACCCCTACGTTCTAGCCTCATTGGGCTACTCATAGCAACCTTGAAAATGTCATGTTGTAATAATACAGTATTATATTATCCACGGTCTACCAAATACTTCTTGTATGCCTGGCACTGTGTAAAGGTATACGTATACTATCTCATATCATACCTATTCTACCAATGAGGAAACTAAGCCCCAAGAGTGTAAAATGACTTACTAAGCTAACAAATGGTTTATCCGTCTCTGTACTTCTGTCTGTAGAATGATCTCTCTGCCTCCATCCATTTCTACCTTCCAAAACACGACCTTATTTTAAAGGTCCAGCTTCATTGCTACCTCCTCCAGGAAGCTTTCCTTGGAGGATAGGAAGGGAAGAACATCTTCCCTCTAGTGGGCAGATACTGGGCCCCTCTTCATTAAAGGGCTGACTGAGCCCATCATACAGATGGAGGAGGCTCAGAGATGTGACAACAGTCCAAAGTTGTGCTGTCTTTTGCCTGGACCAAACCTCCAAGATCTCAAAGACCCTGTCTGTGGACAAGGAAGGGTCTTCCTTCCTGAGGGGCAGAGCCATTGTTGCTTATAGGAAATAGAGCTTTTGTAGGTGGAACTGACCTCCTGCTGGGAGGATGGGGCTGGGTTTCCCCTGCTCTTACACTCAAAAAGTCTCTAGATTCAAAGCCCTTTTCACAAGTTCTATACACACCCATATTTGCTTGCTTTTCATCTCTCTCCCTCATAAGGGCAGGATGGTCCGTGAATGTTTAGCTCACATGTCTTCCCCAGCACTTGGAACAGAGCAAGACTGGCCCTTAGAAATGCCACATAAAGTTTGTTGAATGACAAATGAATGAATCCAGAAAGCAAAGCTCTGACATTCCTGCTATACTACAGAATCCTCAGCTGCAGAGGCCTCACCTGCAGCCATGTCCTCACCATGAAGTTTTTTTTCCTTCCTCTTCCCAACCCTGGACTCATTCTTTCTCTTGACAGATCATACCATCTATCCAGCACAGACCCACTGTGCTGGAATGAACAGTGCTGGCAGGCTTTAAACCACTGGGTGGTCTAGGAAGTCTTCCCTGAGGAGGGGATCTACCTATAGATGGAGTGCTCCCTAAATGTTTCTTGATTTAATACACTAACTAGAATATAAACTTCATGAGGGAGAGAGGGACTCCCTCTGCCTTGTCCATCATGGTATCCCCCAGCACCTTTATCCGGTGTTGACAGTGAGCCCATTTCTTTGAATGAATATATAAATATTAATATTTTTTCATTCATTTAATCAAATCAATGCTTTTCAATGGGAGTGTCTGTGTGCTTTTAGTAAGTTCCATTTTTGGTCATCATAGTGATGATGAGGGTGGTTCCTGGCATTTATGGAAGAAGAGATGCCGTCTCTATTATATCTTGCAATGCACGGGGACAGTGCCACATGGAGTAGACTTGTCCCATGTACCGCATGCCTTTCAAATGACCTGCCAGATACTCATGCAGATGAAAAATCTTTTCCTAACTATCAGAGCTTAGACCCTGACTCCCTTTTACATGGGAACAGAACATATTTTGTGCCCTTTAATATCACCAAATTTCCAGGAACACCACTACCTTGTAAATAGAAAGATGATTGTATTTTGTTTTATTGAAGCTTTCCAGAAATTTGTTCATCTTTCCAGAGAATCCTGTCACCCACGGGCACTACTGCATTAGTAGCTGTCGTGTTCCCAATGATTCTACCTTTAGGTCCCAGTATTCTAAAAACTTCAGAACGTCTTCTCCGTTATTTGGGCCCAGTCATTTACATAGCGGAGCACCTATTATGTAACTATAATTTATTTTATGTCATCTTTATTTTACAGTTAGGCAAGACATCGATTATAAATATGATGCGTGCCGGTGGGTAACTTTATCCCTGGGTTCTAGTCCGGGAGGGGCGGGTGATTTACTATCTACCCACTCGTAGGGAAAACGGACCTTGGGTCCGGCGGAGGCCCCAGCGAAGCGGTCCTCCACGCGCCAGGGGTCGCTGTGGCGCCGCGCGGCCGTGCCGGGACGCTCTCGCGTGGCCGCCCCGCCTCGGGCCCCCGGGCCGAGTGGGCGGGCACGACTGCGCCCAGGTCGCGAGGCGCCCTTCGACCAGCAGCGCCCGGGGCGGGCGGGTATAAATGGAGCGGTGGCTCCCCCGGCCGCCTCTCTCCGCCCCGGGTCGCCGCATCCTCCGCCGCTTTCGGGCCTAGCAGCCTGAAGAAAAAAAAAAAGAGAAAAAGATAAAAAAAAACCCGAAAACCCTTTAAAATCTTAAAAAAAAAAGAAAGAAAGAAAGAAAAAAAAAAGAGCGAATCCTCCTCGGAGAACCCGCGGGGAAGTCACTTTTGCACGCTTCCGGCCTGCCCGACGCCGCCGCCGCCGCCGCCGCCGCACCTGGGCGTTCGTCGGTCCCCGTCCGTCGGTCCGGTGGTGAGCCGCTCGCGCGCCCGCGTCCACGCGCCTCAGCCCGCCGCCCGGCCGCGCCGCGTGGCAGCCCCGCGCCCGCCGCCCTCGCCCCCCGCGCGCCGGCCTCCGCGCTCCACGTGTCCGCGCTGCCCTTCGCCGGCCCGGCGTGGGAGGTGGCTGCGCGCTCCGGCCGCCCGGGGCTTGCCGAGTCGGCACCGACAAATATTTGGTTTCCCTCTTCCCCGGGTTGCTGTAATCTTAAACCGCCGGGAGCCCGAGGCCTATATTTATAGAGAAACGCACGTTCCGGAGGCCGCCGTGGGCACCACTGGGTTGCCTCGGGAAGAATTTTTGTAATTTGGAGGACAGTCCCCCTTTTCATTTTTTGAAATTGGGATCTTCCAGACTAGGACCCCTGAAAATTAACAAACTCTCAGGGAGGGCCATATTGTTTTTGAGAGCCTTTTGTCTGCGGTTGGGCAGTCTCGTCCGAGCCGTCCCCGCACTCCTCTCCGGCCTTCGGAGCCGACTCCAGCTTCTCTGAGCTTCACTGCCACCTGTGGGCCGCGGCTCGGAGCGGAGCCCCCTTTGTCCTGTGTGGCCCCCCCTAAGAAGTCCTCCTGGCGGGGCTCGGGGTGCTGGGGGCTGGGGAGATGAACGCTGCGGCCAGCAGCTACCCCATGGCCTCCCTGTACGTGGGTGACCTGCACTCGGACGTCACCGAGGCCATGCTGTACGAAAAGTTCAGTCCTGCGGGGCCTGTGCTGTCCATCCGGGTCTGCCGCGACATGATCACCCGCCGCTCCCTGGGTTATGCCTACGTCAACTTCCAGCAGCCGGCTGACGGTGAGTACAAGCGGTGGCCACAAGTCCGTGGGCTCTCTGGGGACCCTAAGATTCTTTCTCCGGGCAGGTCCCCACCCCCGTGGAGGGGGCATCGCGACAGCACGTTGCCGCAGAAGCCCTAGTCGGGGACGGGCCGTGGGGGTTGAGAACGCGGGATCCGGGCATCAGACGACCGGAGTTTCAGTCTTGCTTCCACAACACTTGCTAACCGGGTGACCTTGGGCTAATGGGTGCTGGTGGGGTTGGAGCCCAAGGAGGCTGTAAAACGGGACCAGAAGGAAGTCGCTGTCATTCCGTATGTGGGCGGTTTGCTCTGTGAGCCTTGCCTGGTCAGTGGCCAGGGGTTCGGTCCCCTCACAGGCCTGCGGAAGAGGCAGGATGATTGAGACACAATTCCTTCAAAAATTTTAGTAGGCAAAGCTGTTGCCCCCTCCCCTTACTGTACCCTGGGCTAAGAGTCTTTGATTTTGTGCTGATAAGGGGTTTTTCCGGGCAGGTAGGAAGCAGGGGAACAATGTTGTGTGTTGAACTTGAGCAGGCACTTGTGTTAGCACCACCAGACTGTGTGTGGTACTGGGCCAGCTCTCTCGTCTGCATGTTTGCCACTGGGGCGGAGGAGTTCTTTCTCTGGACAAGCCCTGGGCTGTGGAGCATGGTACGCAGGTAGTCTGGGGAAGCCCCTCTTGGAAATCCGCTAGGCTGGTGGGGATTATCGCCTCACCTGTGCACAGTGCTTTATACTTGTCAAAACCCTTTTACTTCATCCCATCTGAAGAAAATAGGACTTCTGAGGGAGAAAAGCAGCTGCAAAAGGTGGGAGGCTAAGCTGGGACTGTGGGTGCAGTGCTCTGCCAGCCCTGACTGGAGCCATAGCCTGGAGCGTGGAGAGGTATGCTGCAGGCCTGGCCCGAGTGAGGCCAGAAGAAACCTAATCAGGGGCTGCACGTGACTCCAGAATAAAAGGGAACAACTGTAGAGACCATTACTGGGAGAAACAAGCCATTCTGTGGCCAAGGATCTCCGGGTCCCTATTTTTGTCTCCACTTTGTTCACTGTCTGTGAAGCACAGAGAATATCACTTGCCCAGGATGCAGCTGAGACTAGAGAATTGGACTTGTTGAGAGACACAAGGCACTGCTACCGTCAGTTCAGTGTGCTCTGAGTTGTGTCTGGCCACAGGGCACAAAGAAGGTAGCTGAGTGTGGCCTTTTTCGCGGGGAGTAGTGGGCACATTGGCTGTTGTCTGCCTCCTTGACTCTTCTGAGCAAAAGTCCTGTCACTTAGAGATAGTAGCAGAAGCTATTGGTTAGTGTCTCTGCCAACACATACCTCTGCAGGACCTCTCCCTGCTATAAATAAGTGCAGCCAGATTTGTCAGACTAAGCCGAGTTGCCTTGTGCAGCTCTCTCTGGAAATAGACAGGAGCTGTGTTGAAATGGGCTCCTTCGCTGCTAATTCACGCAACAGTTAGGGGTCCCCGGCTGTGGATCACAGAGTCCTCACAAGCAAGCCCTTCTTTCTGTCCCGGACTTGCACTGACTTGGATCTGCTGTCCCCCCTTTCCCTGATCTCCTCCCCTCTCGTGCTGAACCAGCCCACCTGAGGAAAGTGGGAAAGATGGTTGGAAATAGGGCAAAGGAGATACCTTGCTGGCCGACTGGACAGCTGAGCCTGTGGAGGGGCAGAGTTAGAGATTGTGTCCTTGTTTTAAGTGAGATGGTGCCTTGAGGCAGGAGAAACACCCTCTGCCCCCATCCCTTCGTGGAGGAGGAGATTCTGGGAGATGTCAGTGCATAAGTCAGGGGAAGTGGGTCTGGGTCCTTTCTACTACCAGTAAAGAGAAGTGTTCTGCTGACAGGTGAGGGGTATTTTGGCCTCTGGTTCTTTAAATGGTCTCCATGGTGTATACATGGATTTGGTTGGGAAGCTAAGGAAGCGTCCCCAAACACTGGGTTGAGAACTTTGTTGGGCACCAGGGCATTTGAAAGTCCTGGAATTCCATAGAACGCAGATGAAGGCTTCTAGATAGCCTAGAAACCACTAGGTGCAGGGCCTGCCTCCACTGTCAACTTAGGTAGAAAGGGGTTGCAGTTTCATCCTTCTTGTCCTGATGATACAAAGAACATTTCCATGTGTGGCCATCATTTTGATGATTGAGGCTTTTTTGTCTGAATCAATTTCTGTTCTCAGAAATTGAAAATATAAGAAACTGGGCTGAATTTGGAGATAGCACATTTTCCCCAATCGAACGCTCACAGGTTTTTTTAGTCATTTGTCTCATAGGTTGTAAACTAAGTGACAGCTAGTTGATAACGCTGATGCAATACCTTACTGAAAAATAATCAGAAAGTCTGCCGTTAGTTTCTTAGTCAGTAGTTAGTTATAGCGTCTGGCCATCCTGAACATAAGTTTGTCCATTTTATAAGAGGGATCATTTCACCTCTTCCACCTCCATCCTGGTGGGTAGTAGGCTGCAAATTCGTTTATAAATGATAAAGCTTAGTCAAATGTGAGGCGTTATTTGATCCTGGTGCTATAACCCATTTAGATTATCTTGCGTAACCTCCTTACCCCAGAGGGGTTGAGACTTCGGCCATGAAGGAGGACGATTAGCTAGAACTTAGCCTCAGTAGCACTGCAGGCTAGAGGAATCTGATGTCCTTTAATTTTGATAGAGTTGAATTTCATTAGAGTGCTTACCTTGAAAGTTCTTGAGTTATCTGTTCCTGGGATGGTGGCAGGTAACGTTTTGTATCCTTGACTGAAATATGTTTCTCTCTTGCAGCTGAGCGGGCCTTGGATACCATGAACTTTGATGTGATTAAGGGAAAGCCAATCCGTATCATGTGGTCTCAGAGGGATCCCTCTTTGAGAAAATCTGGCGTGGGAAATGTCTTCATCAAGAACCTGGACAAATCTATAGATAACAAGGCACTTTATGATACTTTTTCTGCTTTTGGAAACATTCTGTCCTGCAAGGTAAACACTGATTAAATGATTTCAGCACAATAATTACAGAATCATGAAAACAAATACCAAATGGGGAATTGCTTGGAATTGGGTGACCGGGTATGATAATTTTCAAAATGCTGGAAATGGCTCTGAAGTCTAAAAGTTCACTGCAGCAAATCTCGGTGCCACAGCCCAGCATAAACCAGCAGGCGCTTTCGTGTCTTTGTTTATTCTTCCCTCTGCCTGAAATATCCTTCCTGTTTTCTAGCTTTGGAAGGTATCAAAGGTTTCTCCTGGGGAGTGGGGGGCTGGCAAGTACCAGAGCAAGGCCTCTGGTCTCCAGGAAGCTGTACTTAGTCACGTTAGAAGCATGAATTCACCCTCTTCCTTCTCCACACACCTGTTTATGTGGAGCATTTTGTACAGCTTGTGTGGTGGTGGTTTACATGTCTGACTCCACACTAGACTGAAATTCTGTTGTGGGCTTGGAAGGTGGTTCGTCATTCTGTAGCCCTGTGGTTTTTGCACCCAGATCTTAATATTTTTTTTTAACGAAGTAAGAAAACATTTGGAATAGAAGCAGCTTAATGGTGGCTACCATTTGTAAATGGAACATTATTGGGTACCTGCTGTAGTCTCCTGCCTTTTGAACATGGATGGGCTAGAGGCCTCTCAGACCCAGGAGCCCACACGGCTCTCAAGTCTCTGCAGCTGGGCAGTGGCGCTGAAGTGGCCCGCCTTGTCTTTGACAGGTGGTGTGTGATGAGAACGGCTCTAAGGGTTATGCCTTTGTCCACTTCGAGACCCAGGAGGCTGCCGACAAGGCCATCGAGAAGATGAATGGCATGCTCCTCAATGACCGCAAAGTGTGAGTGTCCCAGTCCGGAGCAACAGCCGTCGCATGAGCCAGCCGTGGCCCCACCTCGGTATTAACTGGCACACACAAGGCGGCTACTGGTTCTCGGCCCAAGTGTGGCCTGCTCCTACCTCTCCACTCCAGGGCTGGTGAGTCTCCCTGCCCGAGCCGTGGCAGCCCTTTTGACTCGCCAAGGTGGGCTTTCTGCCCAAGCCATGGCTGGCCTGCCGCCTCTCCCTTAAAAGCATCCGTCTGTGGGTTTTGTGAGCGTCGGCAACAGGGGCTGGCTGGAAGGCAGCTCTTAAGCCCACTCTGAGCAGGGGTCTTGGCCAGCGGCAGAGTGGAGAGGGCCCTGGACTGACCAGGAGCTGTGTACTAGTCATGTGACCTTGGCCTTCTGTGATTCAGGTCTGTCCGTGGGGTCACTCGCTAGGGGTTGATGCAAATTGTCCCCTCCACTTGGCTAACTTATGACTCAGTGGCCTTCAGATACAAGGCTGGCTCCACAGCAATAATTAATTTGGTTACAATGAAAAGTCTTATCCCATTGCAGAAGACTGTTCATAATAGACCTTGTTGCTTTGGTGTGGTTATTTCAGAATGGAGAGATGGGGATCTTAGTTAAGCCATGCAGGGAGAGAAGAGACAATAAATCTTGGTTATGACAAGCAAAAGTCATTTCTGTCCTTTGTGTTACTGAACAGACCAGGGATGGCGTGCGTTAATGATGTGCATGTGCCCAGTGGTCAGGTCTTCTAAAGGTATCACTGGAAAGAAGCCTAAAGATTTTTCATGTATGGATACCTTTCCCTATTAAGTGTAAACAGCACCAAAACAAGTCAAGTAAAAAAAGCAAAGCCTAGCTCTTAGTTCACTCCAACAATCGCACTCCTAGGATTAACCACTGTTAACAGTTTGGTTTGTATCCTTCCAGACCTTTTCTATGCATTTACATAGATGCACAGAAATGAACGTTTTAAAAACATGGTCATCAGGTTTCTTCACGAAGGCAGTGTGATGTGGTAGGAGGAGCCCTGGCCTGAGCCAGGAGCCCTGGGGCTGGTCCTTGTAGGACAGTCCTGCCTCTTTCTCTTTCTGCTGGGGAGTTGGGACGTCTCTGAGCTTGCTCTCTTGGTGGTTGGGTGGGAACTCGTGTGTTTTAACCTCTCCTGTCAGCCTTTAACCTGCATTCCTTCGGGCCCCTGGAAATCATGTTTTGTTCCTCTGAGTGATCACTGTTTTTCATGGTTTCTTTTTAGGTTTGTGGGCAGATTCAAGTCTCGAAAAGAGCGGGAAGCTGAGCTTGGAGCCAAAGCTAAGGAATTCACCAATGTTTATATCAAAAACTTTGGGGAAGAGGTGGATGATGAGAGTCTGAAAGAGCTATTCAGCCAGTTTGGTAAGACTCTAAGTGTCAAGGTGATGAGAGATACCAGTGGGAAATCCAAAGGCTTTGGCTTTGTGAGTTACGAAAAACACGAGGATGCCAATAAGGCCGTGGAGGAGATGAATGGAAAAGAAATCAGTGGGAAAGTCATTTTCGTCGGCCATGCACAGAAGAAAGTGGAACGGCAGGCCGAGTTAAAGCGAAAATTTGAACAGCTGAAACAGGAGAGAATTAGTCGTCTCTTGGTGGTTGGGTGGGAACTCGTGTGTTTTAACCTCTCCTGTCAGCCTTTAACCTGCATTCCTTCGGGCCCCTGGAAATCATGTTTTGTTCCTCTGAGTGATCACTGTTTTTCATGGTTTCTTTTTAGGTTTGTGGGCAGATTCAAGTCTCGAAAAGAGCGGGAAGCTGAGCTTGGAGCCAAAGCTAAGGAATTCACCAATGTTTATATCAAAAACTTTGGGGAAGAGGTGGATGATGAGAGTCTGAAAGAGCTATTCAGCCAGTTTGGTAAGTCAGGGTCCTTTGCCCCATGTATCCCCTTTCACAGTCCACCAGACCTGGAATTCATCTGTTTTTACTTAACAGATGAGCCCACCTAGACCCAGAAGTAAAATGCCTTGTATGACAAAGGCCACAGGGTAGATAGATAGGAATAGACTCCAGGCCTTGGCTCTTGGCTTCATCCTACTTTGTCCCATCCCCAAGGCCATCTCAGCAGCTTGGTCAGAAGTAGAAGGCCAGGCATGGTGCCTCTTTCTTCGAGTCCATCTGGGCTCAGCAGGAGGTTGCTTCAGGTGGCTCCTAGAGAAGCCTTCTCTCCTTGAGCTGTGATAGAGATGCTGTTACTAATAGTTCTGTCTTTGGTAATAGGTAAGACTCTAAGTGTCAAGGTGATGAGAGATCCCAGTGGGAAATCCAAAGGCTTTGGCTTTGTGAGTTACGAAAAACACGAGGATGCCAATAAGGTGAGAGCACCATGAGGGTCGGGGAGGATTTGTAGGGAGTGGCCCTAGTGTGTGGGCAGGGCCTTGCCAGCACACAGTAGAGCGGAGCTGTAATTGTCTGAACACCTAGTAGTGATGCATGGTCACTGTGCTCTGGAATTGTCTTCCTGAGGGATTTCACGTAACTTTTCAAAGCACTTGGCATGTGCCCATCACCTCAGCTGTTCAGCCCTGTAGGTTGAAAGAGTAGGGCAGGCGTTTGTTCCCATTCATAGGTGAGGGAACCAAGGGCCCCGAGCTGCTGATCTGATAAAAGAACAGTAGCCGCTTCCGGGAGAAGCACTGTGCTAGGCCCTCAACATGTATCACTCAATACCCTGAAAGAACCTAATTTAGTGACAGCCAGATTATCAACATAGGCTCATGTCTACCCTGCTTGTATTTATACAACTGTACAGTTTTTTCACTGAATTATCTGGACCAGTGACCCATTTAAATATTAACCCCATTTTACTGATAAGGAAGTTTGGATTGGCTTAGCTGACTTCAGAGTGAAATTAATTTTTAGCCCCGTAGGGAGGATTTTTCTCACAGAATATTTGGTGGGACTTAACAGACCTCCAGAGCAAGGCCCCTGCCTCTGCATCTTGATTTAAAGTCATGTATTTCCTCTTCAGGCTGTGGAGGAGATGAATGGAAAAGAAATCAGTGGGAAAGTCATTTTCGTCGGCCGTGCACAGAAGAAAGTGGAACGGCAGGCCGAGTTAAAGCGAAAATTTGAACAGCTGAAACAGGAGAGAATTAGTCGGTATCAGGTAAGAGGTGGTCTCAGCCCAGCCTACCAGCAGGGGATGTACCACGAGATGTTGGCAAAAGCATCCTTAGTTTGGTAGGCTTTCTCTTTGGGGACCATGAGTCTCCCCTTCTCATTTCTCTCAAGATCATCAGGTTTAACAGGATGTACCTACCAGATACAGCAGCGGTTCTGGAACAAGGAGGAAGATAATTTATTCATTTAGGGACTCTATTCTGGAAGCCTTCAGCCTGTTGTTCTTAGTCATGTGCATTCTGTTTATTTAAATGATACCACTTTGTTTGGAACGGTGTAAGGAGAGCCCTGCTAGGTCAGTGGTCAGCCAGACCAGCTGTGAGCAAGGCTGGGACTGTATTGATGGTCCTGTCAGAGTCTGCAGCAGTAGATTCTCAGCTTTGAGCTTGCATCAGAATCCCCTGCAGGGCTTGTGAAAACAGATTGCTGGGTCCCACAGCTTCTGATTCATTGGGTGTGGGTTCTGGCCTGAGAATTTACATTTCTGACAAGTACCCAGAGATACTGCTCTGACAGGTACCCAGAGATACTGCTACTGCATGTCTGGGGCCCATATTTTGAGAACCACTGTCTTAGGAAATGTGTGAAGTATAGAAGTGCAATTAACAGATCTTTCTGCTTCAGGGGGTGAACCTCTACATTAAGAACTTGGATGACACCATTGATGATGAGAAGTTAAGGAAAGAGTTTTCTCCTTTTGGATCAATCACCAGTGCTAAGGTATTTTATAATGAGATGTGGGGATTGAAAGCAGAAGTTGTAAACTTGCAGAGGTTTATTGCATTTGTTTCATTGAAGGAGTAGGATCTAAATTTTGTTCATTTCTGAGAGTAGCTACCACATTCATCTAGCAGATTCCTCCTGGCATTCGGTTACCCATCTGAGTATATGCTCTGGAGAATGACATTTCGTTAGGTTAACATTGCACTGTCTCCCAAGTACTGGGATGTGGAGATGCATCTGATTCAGTCCCTCCCTGCCAGCCCCCCAAGAGCACCTGAATCTTTCCCATTCTTTGCTGCTTTGTGCTGGTGTGGGGACAGATGGTGCCACAGCATGAGCAGAGGAAATCCAGACGGGTTGTCTTCCATTTGTCTTGAGGCCTGTCTCTACAACTCTGCCACACTTCTTCCTTGAACGAAGGTGTTTGAGGATTTTGGAGCTGGGGTTGGGAACTTCCATCTGGTGTCCTAAAGAAGGAGAGGGGAGTGGAAAGTTTGTTTTTCCGCGTTTTGCAATGTGCATCATCTGCTTGATTTCCTTTGATAATCGTAGCAACTGAGTTAGCTGGGGGAGTAAGTACAAACCCCCTTGTGACGATAAGGAGTTGAGTCCTTGAGCAAGAGATTGCTGGTTAGGTGAGGATGTTGTATTGTGTGTCCTTAGTGCTTTGGGTGTGTGGTGGGCACTGATGGCATTGGAAAGTTTTGGGGCATAGCCTGATGCAGACTCTATGCCTGCTCCACAGAGGTGAGGCAGATGTCACAGAGTCCTCCAGGGGATGAGGAAGGAGGCCAGCGGGCCGGTAAAGACTTAGTGACCCTGCCCTGGCCCTTAGCTTGTCACTCACAACCCAGGAGCATTATCAGTGGTCGCAGGGCGTTGGCCAGAAGCCACCCCCAGGAATTTCCTCAATTCTTCACCCCCGTGACGGGCCTCCAGCAGCGCAAGGAATGATAGTCTCTCCTAGCGGACCAGCACAGGAGTCAAGATGGCATTTGCAAGAAGAGAGCAGAAGAACCGTATCTTTTTTTTTTTTTTTTTTTTTTTTTTTTTTTTTTGGTGGTACGCGGGCCTCTCACGGTTGTGGTCTCTCCCGTTGCGGAGCACAGGCTCTGGACGCACAGGCTCAGTGGCCATGGCTCACGGGCCCAGCCGCTCCGCGGCATGTGGGATCCTCCCGGACCGGGGCACGAACCCGTGTCCCCTGCGTCGGCAGGCGGATTCTCAACCACTGCGCCACCAGGGAAGCCCAGAACTGTATCTTGAAGTTTCCCGGCACCGTGCCCCAGATCAAGGTGTCACATCACTTTCACACACCTTACTGGTCCACCTCGTTGGTAGACAGGTGTTGGGTTGATACACATCTTTACTCCCATGTCCTCCACTTCAGGAGGCTCACCAGGCGGTGAGCTAAGACATGAGTGAGATGTAGAGATTACAGAGCGAGGCTAGAATCCAGCTGCTTGTCTCCCGGCTGGCTGTAGTTCTGCTGTGTTTATTCCCATTGAATTAATGGTGGCAGTCATTGATTTTATGACTCCTGCCCACATGTGGTATTTCAAAAGCGTGTCCTAACCTTGGCTAAGAGCTTACTAAGTTTTGTTCAGCAAGGTCTTGGGCAGATGAGTTTTACGAATAAATTGCTTGATGCTAATGTCCAGATCTATGTGAGTTCCCAGAGATAGCTATGCTTCTAGGTACGAGGAAACATCTTTGGGTTCTTGGTTCAACCATTAGCCATATCACAGTATTTGGGAACTTTAGAGTCACCTGGGGATCTAAAAAGGAAAATGCTTAGTTTCTCCCTTTAGAGTTTGTGATTCAGTTGGTGACTTAGTTGGTCTGGGGTCCATCGTAGGACTGGACTGTGAAGCCCTGACCTAGACCTGGTAACTCTGGCAGTGGAACCCAGGTTTCAACACACAGATGCCTTTGTCCTAAGTGGCTGGTCTCATTTTGTAGGTGATGCTGGAGGATGGGAGAAGCAAAGGGTTTGGCTTTGTCTGCTTCTCATCCCCTGAAGAGGCAACCAAAGCAGTCACGGAGATGAACGGACGCATCGTGGGCTCCAAGCCACTCTATGTCGCCCTGGCCCAGAGAAAAGAAGAGAGAAAGGCTCACCTGACCAACCAGTATATGCAGCGGGTGGCCGGGATGAGAGCGCTCCCCGCCAATGCCATCTTAAATCAGTTCCAGCCTGCAGCTGGGGGCTACTTTGTGCCAGCAGTTCCACAGGTGGGTCTGCAGTATGCTCGTGTCTCCTTGGAACCTGCCTGCTGACAGCTGCTCCTATAGTCCACAGTGGTTGGGGAGAGGGATTTTTGGGTATTGGAGTTCTAGAATGTCACAGTAAAGATCCTTCAAATAAAACGAGGAAGGACTTAACTCGTGGTTGTGCACACACAGTGGCAGGGGTAGAGTAAAAGAGTCCCTGTTAACTGGCTGTCCCTCCCCCAAGCTCTTGAGTAGAGAGCGCATCTGTCCTGAATTATTAGCCTAGGGCCTGGTAGTGAGATGAGGTGAGATGAGATACTTCTTTAGTGTGGCTTCAGGTCCTTAAATCAAAGGGCTTGGCTGCTCTTTCTTACAGGCTCAGGGAAGACCTCCATATTACACACCTAACCAGTTAGCACAGATGAGGCCTAATCCACGCTGGCAGCAAGGTGGGAGACCTCAAGGTAGGTGGTGGGGAACAGTTATTTGATCACCCAGGATGTACCTGTCCTGGCTTCCCCTGCCTCCCCTCCCTGCCCCCTCTGAGGCACAGCCTAGGTTCGGCTGTGTCGTTCATCAGTGACGTGCATTTTTTGTCTCTTCGCCAGGCTTCCAAGGAATGCCAAGTGCTATACGCCAGTCTGGGCCTCGTCCAGCTCTTCGCCACCTGGCTCCAACTGGTAATGCTCCGGCCTCTCGTGGCCTTCCTACTACCGCTCAGAGAGTCGGTGAGCAAACTGGCCTTGAAGTGTGGCCCGGGGAGGAGGGAGTCAGGACGACTAGGCTCTGCGCAGGGTTGGTCAGTTCGTTGGGCTCACCGTGTGGTCCGGTCCTGGTTTTGTACTCTTAGCTGTGTGCTTAGGTGGGTACTTAAGGAGCAGGGAAACAATATGAGTTCTGAGTGTTGGTTCCTTTTAAGATTCTTTGCCTCATCGGTGACTCATGTGAACAAGGTTAATTGTAGAAATTTGTTAGCTGAATGACAACAGAGGCAGCCTGTTCTTTGGGTGGGGTTGGGAGATTCAAGGGACTTTTTTGCAGATTATGTCCTGTGTTCCAAGAGGTGGCAAGAGTTGTATGTTTTCTGTTGGCTCTTCCTCGAAAGTAGCGGTAGCGGCCCCATGTGTGATGTGTGCTGTATGAACATGCTTTGGAATTGCTCCTTCCGTGGGACGTGGCCACTTGGACATCTGCTGCCAACACTGATGTGCATTTGCTGGTCTGTTGTAGGGTCTGAGTGCCCGGACCGCTTGGCTATGGACTTTGGTGGGGCTGGTGCCGCCCAGCAAGGGCTGACTGACAGCTGCCAGTCTGGAGGTGGTATTGGATGCACACAGAATGGGGAAAGATGGGATTTGACGGGTCTTTGCCCAGACCGATGGGCTTTAATTTTACTTGTCCTTTTCCTAAGGTGTTCCCACAGCTGTGCAGAACCTAGCGCCTCGTGCCGCTGTTGCTGCCGCTGCTCCTCGGGCTGTTGCACCTTACAAATACGCCTCCAGTGTCCGCAGCCCTCACCCCGCCATCCAGCCCCTGCAGGTGAGGTCCACCAAACAGAACCCTAGAAGGGTCCCCCCCGCTTCCACATGATTCAAAAGCTGCCTTGCTTGGATTCCCTCAACAGGTATTAAATGCCTGCTGTGTCAGGGAGCCGTGTCCCATGTGGTGACCCTGCCCTTGGGGGACTCTCTTGTGGGAGATAAGGGGCTTGCAAGAGTTCTTCTGATAACGGTTGACTCAGCAATGCCCCAGAGGAGGCAGCTGCGCTTCCTGCTCTCCTCGTTACCACGTGCATGGGCTCTCAGCTCTTAGAAGCTTCCATTTCACTTTCACATCCAGTGGTCGAGTTTATCCTTAGCTGCTCTTCCCAGGTGACTGGGTGGGAAAGAACATCTTAGATGAAAGGTTCATCTTCAGAGGTATTAGGCTGGGTGGAGGAATTGGACCTGGATCTCAGGTTCTCTAAGCTGGAGCTGCTATCTTCTAGAGTTGTGCCTCTTAGGCAGGCCAAGCAGCGAGGTTGTGGCAGAACTCTGCAGTTTGGTTGGAGGAGCTGTGCTGGGCCTTGCTTCCTCCTGCTCTGTGCTCTAAGTTGGAAATTTCCCAGAACTTGGCACCGTGAGAAATATTTTTGCCTGTAAGGCCCTACATTTAGGACTGTGACTGGTGTTGACATTGTGTGTTGACGGTGCTCAGCATTTTAATACAATAAAAACATGCGGCGGTTCAGTAAAAGTGATAGAGGCTGTAATTATAAGCATTTTCCTATTCATGTTCTTCGACCCAGTCTCTACTGGGAATTCACCCTAAAGGAAAACTAACTTTCAGGAAACGGCTACACATACAAATGTTCACAGTACCTTATTTATTAACAAGGCTTCAATGTTTTGGGCAGCCTTGGGTAAATTATGATCATTGTAGCCTTGAGTAAAGTAAAATCATTTGGTAAATGATTGTGTAGCACTGTAGGTTTTTCTCAGTCATTTCCCTTCTCTTCGAATAGCATGTGGCATTTTAACTGTGGTTGGTTGTGTTTTTTGCTCACACCACTCTGTTCCTCTCCCTCAATCCCCAAGACTGCATTCAGTTCCCTGACAGCAAAGACAACTACCTCCTTCTCTTTAACTCAGTAGACTCGAGTGGTTGGGCACATGACCACTGTCACTGTACTTACCCGGGTGCTAACCCGCCGCCTCTCCTGGTTCCCAGGCACCCCAGCCTGCGGTCCACGTGCAGGGGCAGGAGCCACTGACCGCCTCCATGCTGGCCGCAGCACCCCCGCAGGAACAGAAACAGATGCTGGGTGAGTGACCCACGTGCTTGCAGAAGAGGGGGCCAGAGCTGCTACTGACCTGGACACCAGCGTCCGTTCTCTACTGGGATGCCACTGGGTTTTTCACGGAATACCTTCCCACAGGTGAACGTTTGTTCCCGCTCACCCAGACGATGCACTCAAACCTGGCTGGGAAGATTACGGGGATGCTGCTGGAGATTGACAACTCGGAGCTGCTGCACATGCTGGAGTCCCCCGAGTCTCTCCGCTCCAAGGTAAGCAGGTTCCCAGACCCTCGCGGCTTCCGCTTACTCGGCTCAGGAGGACAGGGGGTGGCCTTGGACGCCCAGGGGCGGCAGAGAGAAGGGTCTGCTGCCCTGTGACCTCCTCGTGCCTTGCCTGTGACCTGAGGGCTGCTGGCGCGTGGGTATCTGGAAAAGCGGCCAGCACCAGGAGAGGCCACCGCTGGGCCTGGGCGCCAGGGAGGGGCGGAGGGGCTCTCCTCAGATGTCACTGACCACCTGGAGTTTCTCACAGGTGGATGAAGCTGTGGCGGTCCTACAGGCTCATCACGCCAAGAAAGAAGCTGCCCAGAAGGTGGGCGCTGTTGCTGCTGCTACCTCTTAGACAAGGACAAACCGTATGTTTGGCTCTTTTTATTACCTGCAATGGTTATGACTCTTGAACATCTCCCTGAAAGATTAGGGGCAATGTATATGTAGAGCCATGTTTCTGTCCCTTAACCTGATAACTTGGGCAGGCTGTCACCTGGGTTTTTTCTGTCACCTGGATAAGTTAATATGGAAAAAAGAGAGTCCTGGTGGTAAATTAGAAGACACAGACAACAGTTTTCTCCATAAAGAGCACCTGGTTAGGTCTTTCTCAAGAATCACCTTGTTCATCTCGAATAATGGTGGATATATGAGGCATTGTCATAATCCGATCCCACAGCCTCATTTCTATGAGCATCTCCCTAGTTTGGCTTGAGGTTGTGAGGTCAGTTGTGTGGCATCCACAGGTTAGCTCTGGAAACACAGCAGGCAGAGGCCTTGGTGTGAGAGTGAGAGAGACACACCTGGCTACATTTACAAGGTGTGTTCCCGTCGACTTCTGCATTTGGGGGTCAGGGCCTCTGTCTGCAGGGACTTGGGGCAGTGAAGCTTAACTAGGACCTCTGACGAGGACTGGTGGTTGCCTCCAGATGGAGAAAAGAGAGGACCAAATGAACATGGGCAGAGAGGCAAGGGAAAAGAGCACATGGTAAGGGCCAGAGCTCGTGTGTTGGTAGGGCTTGACTTGGCATAGTCATAGCTTCTTGTCAGGGATCTGAGCCCCTGTCATTTGGAGTTTAAGCAAGGATGGCCAGGAAGGGTCAAGGGTGGGGCCTTACATACAAGTAGCCTCGAAGGCACTGGTTCTTAACCAGGGGTGCCTTCTCAGAGGACATTTGCCAATATCTGGAGACATTTTTGGTTGTCACAGCTGGGAATATTACTGGCATCTAGTTGGGTAGAGTCCAGGGATGCTGCTAAACGTCCTGCAGTACACAGGCCACAGCCCCCACAGGATTATCTGGGCCAAATGTCAGTGGGCACCAAGGCTGAGACCCTGCTCTATAGTACTATATCAGAGATTCTGGTGAGTCTCTGGGGTTTTTTGGATTATGTATTTATAGTGTCGGTGCTTTTCTTTTCAGGATTCAAAAGCCAAATAAACCCTCATGGAATTCAGCTCAAGGTTTGAAGACGTCCTAGCTTGTCCTATGGACCTCAACACCGAGAACCACAAATTGCGAATTTAATAGGTCATTTTGTATCAAAAGGTCAATTATGAAGCACCTAGAATTTTTCAATTAAAAGAATATATTCTCTGGGTTCTGATATGGCCCAAACAGTGTTAACTTTTTTTTTTTTTCTATTGTGAGTTTTGATTTTTTTCCCCCCCAGAAACTGGTTTTATTTGATGTACCCAAGTCTTAAGTTTCTCAATAAAGAAAAAATCTCCATAAAACTGCCTCTGTTTTTCTCTGACCACAGTTTTCTGTATAAATTCCAGTTTTCACTGCAAGTAATTTTTGGGTGTAAATAGGGTCAAATGAAATTCTGTATAGCTTATCATCCTTTCCTCATGGTTATAAGAAGATTATTTTGGATTAGCAAGGTGTGCAGAACTGTCCCATTGTGTTCTACTGTGGGAGGACCTTTATATTGGGAACAGAAGTCTAGTACAGTCACAGCAGACCTTGGGTCTGGCACAGGAAAATCGGGTAAAGGGTGGCGTTGGCGTGCTTTCCAAGGACACATGGTGAGACACGCAGAACCTATCTTGCCTCTCCCTTCTTGGACTGTGTTGCTTGGGGTTTGCCAGTCCCCTCTTATCTCCTACTGTCAGTTTATCCTGCACGCAGGTCCACTTGCTCAGATTCTGCAGCTGGCAGTGGGAAAAGTTCGCAGAGATCCAAGTGGCTGAAGGCCTAAGTGTTCTGTGGTTCCTTCAGTCCTTGAAGCCACCTTAACCTGGTCAGGGTCAACTACTCTACTTGCCCTCCCTGTCCTGCAGCAACACTTTTTTTTCCCTTCTTGAAACTTGGCAGGCTGGCCTTCCTCAGGGCCTTACCCAGGCGGTCCCTTTCCCTGGAATGTTCCCTGGTTCGTGCCTCTTGGCAGGTTCCCCCTTTTTCTCAAGGTATGCTTTCACCTTAAATAACTGATGTAAAGGCCCAACCTAAAGTAGGTTCCCCTATTTTCGAATGTCCGCGGTTAATGCGAGTATGTGTGTTTCTTCTATTAACGTCAGACTGTCCCTCCAAACCTAGCTTCCTGGGACCTGAGCAGTGTGGGAGCCTGCGCGCCAGCCGGTGAGGGGGCGGGGCCCAGGTAACGGCTTCCGGCGGAAGAGCCGAGGAGCAAGATGGCTGCCACGAAAGGGGTGCTGAACTTGGGTGAGCTGGTGTGGGGGTGAGGCGGGGCTCGGACTGAGTCCAAGTTGGGGGCCGCGTGGACTGGGTGCAGACCCAGGGCCCCAGGCGGCGTGTGGCAGCCCGGGCCGGGGTCTCGTGGGCGTCTACCCCTCAGCTTGTGAGCAGCACCTGCGACCTAATGGATTTGCTGGCCCTAGCTCTGCCCAGAGCCCTTTCCCCTCTGACCCTGGACCCTGGGAGGTAGTGAGATCTGTTATTGCGACCTCAGACCGCATCCCAAACTGTCATGCTCGTTCATTCCCTAAATTCTGCAGCCCTGCCCCCTTAGGTAAAGGAACTCCAAGAGTAGTTGGGAAATTACGGAAATAGCCTCGTTACGCTGGTTGGTGAACTCTATGATGCTACTGTATGGCAGTGTTAACAAGAGGCGGGTTGGGGGTTTTGGGAAATGACCACTCCATCCAGAGAGGTAAGGGCAAGCTTCCTGGAGGCACAGGGGCCAGAGATTTGAAAGATTAGGAGTTAAGCAGTTAGCTAAGCTGGAAGAGGCTGTTGCTTGAATGGAGAGCAGCGGGAGTGAAAGCCCAGAGGGGTGAAGCAGTCTAGCACTTGGGGCAAGTAGTTTGCATTGGGGAAGCAAGGAGAGAGGAGACTAGAGAGGTGGGCAGGGCTCAAGTTCTGAAAGTCTTACGTGCCATGCTAAGAATTTGGATTCTGTCCTGTGGTCATTGGTGAACTTTTGGAGACTATTTGGCAGGACAGTGATGTAATCGGATTTGCCCTTTCTTAGAATCATTCTAGTGGCTGTGTAGAGGAGAGAGAGAAACTGGAAGCAGTCAGCCCATTTAGGAAGCTCTCAAAATAACCAGGGGCTAGATGTAGGTCTGAAGAGGGATGGGGAGAGGAGTGTACCTCACAAGTCATTTGCATACCCAGAAGACTATAGGGACCCCTCCTTGCCCTCCCTGTGGCTGTCTTGCTGACAGGGTGCTGCAGCAGCCGTACCAAGAGTGTGGAGGACATCGGTTCAGAAAGCACTTGGTGTCTTTGCAGATGGGCTGGCAGAGGAGATGGATGGCAAAGTTCTTCGTGCTGCTTTTATTCCTTTTGGAGACATCACAGATGTTCAGATGCCACTGGATTATGAAACAGGTGTTTATTCAGTGTCACTCATATTCAGCTGCCTAATGCCAGGAAAAGAACTTGAGGAGACATTTTGAGTCATGAACATTCTGCATATGGTTGGTATGTATTGAAGTTCAGGAGGATATCTCTCTAGGTCAGTGTGACTGTGATCTTGGTGATGGAATGTTCTGAGGACAGCAAGGCCAGGATGGTGGTGTGATTATGGGCTGAAATTTACAGAGATTGGCAATTTGTTGAATTTGAGGAAAGGCTTTCTCTACCTTGGAATCATTTGGGGGCTTTGATTTCTGATCATTTAATATATAAACCATATAGTAAGAACCAGTGGCCGGGAGTGTGGGGATGTGGGATGAATTGGGAGATTGGGATTGACATGTATACACTAATATTTATAAAATGGATAACTAATAAGAACCTGCTGTATAAAAAAATAAAATTAAAAAAAAAAAAAGAACCAGTAGGAAGATAGTCTTAGAAAAATCTTAAAAGGTCTGGGTGTTGTATCACCCCACCGTGCCTGTTGACCAGACAGACCTCCCTTCTTGGCAGCTATGCTTTTATTTTTTATTTTTAAATTTTAATTTAATTTATTTATGTTTGGCTGCATTGGGTCTTCGTTGCTGCACGCGGGCTTTCTCTAGTTGTGGCGAGCGAGGGCTCCTCTTTGTTGCAGTGCACAGGCTTCTAATTGCAGTGGCTTCTCTTGTTGCAGAGCACGGGCTCTAGGCGTGTGGGCTCAGTAGTTGTGGTTCGTGGGCTCCAGAGCGCAGGCTCAGTAGTTGTGGTGCACGGGCTTAGTTGTTCCGCAGCATGTGGGATCTTCCCGGACCAGGGATTGAACCCGTGTCCCCTGCATTGGCAGGTGGATTCTTAACCACTGCGCCACCAGGAAAGCCCGGCAGCTATGCTTTTAAATAGCAGAGGGCAGCGGGCAAGCTTAGCCTCAGCAGGGGAGCCTTGGCCTCTGCTCACCTGCGTGAGTTTTCCCTCAGCTGCTCTCACAGTTATATGCACGTCTCTATTTGATCCTTGGCTGTTATTTTCTAAGATAGGAGTTTTAGACCCAGCCCTGCCACTAACTTTGTGTGACACTTAAACTCTCTGAGCCTTCATTGCTTCAATGCTTAAATGAAAGGATAAGATTGGCTTTCTGGTCCTTCTACCTCTGAGTTCTATAAATTAGTAACTCGTATTGCTCTTGCTCTCCACCAACTAAATTAACTTTTTCCTGAGGCCAAGCACTGTGCTTTAATAGTCACCTAACCCGGTAGTGAAGTCCGTGCTCTGTATGCAGTTGATGCTCAATTGGAATGAGTAATTGACAGATCGACAACTTTTTCTACTTTCTGTAAGTCTTGTAAACGAAGATTCCCAAAATGCTTGGAAAGTACCTTAAATCTTCCATCCTGTAGTGGTAGAATTGAATACTACAAAATTTAAAAACTCAGTTCACTATTTAGTATGTTTATTTAAAACACACAAAATGACTTTAATATTTCTGGAAGCATTGTTGAATAAACCAAGAAAAATCTAAAAATTAGATTTTTGCTTTTTGAATGGCATCTGGATATGGCATATTTCCTCCTATTGCCCACATATTAACCATCCATTTCTGCTATTATAGAAAAGCACCGAGGATTTGCTTTTGTTGAATCTGTGTTGGCAGACGTAAGAAATTTTCCCTGGTTAGTATTTGACTAGTGTTGCTGTTGTCATTGGTTACAAAAGGTGCCACTCTCCATTTGAGTGGAGGTAGTAATTTTCTGGGGCTGCCATACAAATTAGTACAAACTTTGTGCCTTAAAAAAAAACAGAAATTTATTCTCATAACTTGGAGGCTAGAAGTCTGAAATCAAGGTATTGGCAGGGCCGCGTCCCTCTGAGGAATCTTTCCTTGACTCTTCCTAGCAATCCTTGGCATTTTTTTGGCTTATAACTGCATCACTTCAGTCTCTGCCCCCGTCTTCACATGGTCTTTTCCACTGCATGTATCTCTCTGTCTTCTCTTCTTATAAGGACACTAGTCATTGGAGTTATGGCCCACCCTAATTCATTATGACCTCATCTTAACTAATTTCATCTGCAAAGACTATTTCTAAACAGGGTCACATCCTGAGGTTTGGATAGACCTGAAATTTGGGGGGACACTATTCAACCCCCTATAGTGGCTTGGTGGCGACAGCTGCCAAGAGACAGGAAGTTCTGGTTGAAGGAAGGCCCACGAGCCCTGGTTCAAGGTTCCCTTCATGTAGTCAGAATGTGAAAGACAGGCCCTGCAGAGCCCTGAGCCTTCTGGTCTGGCACTGCTGTTTCCTATTTCCTGTGTGTATTCTGTCTCCATAACCTGAGCACCCATCTTTACACCACCGGCTCCAACAAGCAGTTAGTACATGCTCTTTGTTAAATACATACAATCTAGGCCGTAGGAAGGGAAGTAGCATCTTTTTTTCCAAAGCTTGTGGTACTGAGTTTTTATTTGCGTGCTAAGTACAAAAAGAGTTGAACTACACACATCAACTTATTCCTTGTATTCTTTTGGCAGGATGCCGAAGCAGCTATCAAAAACATGGTATGGCTGAGAATCTTGCTTTTCACTGAAGCTGTGTTTTGGTGCTACATGGGACCCTGATGCACATATTGTGTTTCCAGTTTCCACAGTTTCAAAGTTATAGAGGAAGCAGAAGTTGCCGTTGTTTGAAAGTATTCACTAGGAACTGGCTGCTTATAAAATTAATTCTTATTCAGAAATCCTCCCCATTTAACATTTGTATAAATGTCAACCATCTTATTGGCCAATCTCTCCCTGACATTTTTATATCTATGTCAGGAGTCAGCAAACTAAGTCTATGGGCCAAATCCATTCTGCAGGCTGTTTTTTATATGGCCTATGAGCCAAATGGTTTTTATACTTTTAAAGGGTTATTTAAAAAAAAAAGAAGAAGAAGAAGAAGAACATGCAGCAGAGACTGCTGTTCTGCTGCAGTATGTATCCCACAATGCCTAAAATATTTACTATCCAGCCCTTTATAGAAAGTTTGCCAACCTGTAGGCTAGGGCAATATACTGCAAATAGAGTGTAACTTGACTGCAAGGTGAAATGGTGAATCTTGTATAAGAGGCAGGGTCTCATGAAGTGTATGGAAGGGATTGTGGAAAACTTGCTGTAGTTGACCCTAGTCAAAAATGTGAGGCTTTTTTGAGCCATTGAATAGTGATGCTCTCATAAAGTTAAAGCAATTAACAACTGAGAAAGAGAAAACCTATGGAAGGATTATCACAGGTTGGGTACTTCAGAAGAAAATGATTTGAATTCCTGTTGCTGAATTACCACAAATTTGGTGGCTTAAAAACAACACTAATGTGTTATCTTACAGTTCTGGAGGTCAAAAGTCCAAAGTGAGTCTCACTTTGGAGCTAAAATGAAGATTTTGGCAGAGTTGTGTTCCTTCTGGGGGCTCTAGGGGAGAATGTTCCTTTGCCTTTTTCTCAGCTCCTAGAGAATGGCTATATTCCTTGACTCTTAGCCCCTTCTATCTTCAAGCTGGCAATGGCAGGGTGAGTTTTTTTCACAGCGCATCACTCTGAAACAAAGTCCTCCGTCTCCCTCTTCACATTTAGAGGACCCTTGTGATTACGTTGGGCCCATCTGAATAATCCAGGATAATATCCTTATTTTAAGGTCAGCTGACTAGCAACATTAATTCCTTTTTGCCACGTAATATCACATATTCATAGGTTCTGGGGAGTAGGTGGACATCTTTGTTTGTTTGTTTAATATTTATTTATTTACTTAGGCTGCACTGGGTCTTAGTTGCGGCATGCGGGATCTTCACTGCAACATGTTTAGTTGCAGCATGTGGGATCTTTAGTTGCAGCATGTGGACTTCTTAGTTGCAGCATGCATGTGGGATCTGGTTCCCTGACCAGGGGTCGAAGCTGGGCCCCCTGCATTGGGAGAGCAGAGTCTTACCCACTGGACCACCAGGGAATTCCCTACCTAGGTGGACATCTTTGGGCAGGCCATTAGTTTGCCTGCCATAAAACCCTTAAATGCTTTTGCCCTTGTTAAAAATCTTTATGGGGCTTCCCTGGTAGTGCAGTGATTGAGAATCCGCCTGCCGATGCAGGGGACACGGGTTCGTGCCCCGGTCCGGGAAGATCCCACATGCCGCGGAGCGGCTGGGCCCATGAGCCTTGGCCGCTGAGCCTGCGCGTCCGGAGCCTGTGCTCTGCAGTGGGAGAGGCCACAGCAGTGAGAGGCCCGCGTACCACAAAACAAAACAAACAAACAAAAAATCTTATGATCACTCCTCATGACTAAATGTGAAATAAGGATGTTATTTCATGCTATCATTCAATTTTTTTCTTAATCGCTAGAAATAAAGTTAGTACTTTATTTGTCTGTTTCTAAGAACAAAGACATAGCTGTAATTGTAACCTAAATCTTATTAAATTAAGGAATCCTTTTTTTCTTTCTTTTTTTAGTTTTCATGAAAAGGCCCCAAACCTTTTTTTTTTTTTTTTTTAAGTATTTTATAAATTTATTTATTTCTTTTTGGCTGCACTGGGTCTTCGTTGTTGCACACTGGCCCTCTCTAGTTGTGGCGAGCGGGGGCTGCTCTTCACTGCGGTGCCCGGGCTTCTCATTGCGGTGACCTCTCTTGTTGTGGAGCACAGGCTCTAGGCACGTGGGCTTCAGTAGTTGTGGCACTTGGACTCAGTAGTTGTGGCTCACGGGCTCTAGAGCACAGGCTCGGCAGTTGTGGCGCACGGGCCTTGTTGCTCCGCGGCATGTGGGATCCTCCCAGACCAGGGCTCGAACCTGTGTCCCCTGCATTGGCAGGCGGATTCCTAACCACTGCACCACGAGGGAAGTCCCACAAACCTTTTTTAAAAAGCTGTCTACCCACCTTTTCTTGGTATCAGTTATTCTTGGATTTTGAAATATTCTTAAACATATTCCATGTTACCATGTTCTCTGTCATTCTTTCATCAGACATGCCCCTCAACAGTCAGCAATACTATCTTTTTCCAGTTCAGTACTGCTCTTGTCTTTTTCAGGTGGACTCAGGTACTTGGTAACTGCGTTTACCCTTTTAATTTCAGAGTCCTGAGCTCAGATCCAAAGATTATGCCAGCACAGACCTTTCTGTTGTTGGTGGTGAAATAAAGGAAGTGTGTGGTGGCTCAGGGGCTTTCTGTGGTGAGCTTTGTGCTTAGCTGGCCATTGGGGGTTGCAGGCTCCCAACTTAGGACTAATCATGAGCAAGTCTCAGGCTTCTTAGAAGTAAATGGAAGGCTGCCAGGTCTTCTTTCAACCTAACAAGGTTTAAGCAGCTGAGTTGTATTGCACTCTTTTCAGAATGAATCTGAAATGTTTGGGCAGACAATCCATGTCAATTTGGCCAAACCAGTGAGAATTAAGGGAGGCTTGTCTAGACCAGGTAAGTGGGGGCAACCACAGATACCCCATCACGTCCTCAACTGTGGCCCCTGTTGCATTTTTTTCCCTGTCTTACTTCCTGCTGTGGGGTAATGTGTACATGAGTAGAGTGGTGTAGAGTAGAGAAGAGAATGCAGCACCTCCAAGGAAATGAAGAGTTTGAGATTCTCAGAAAGCTAGAGGCCTTGTCCCCATGAAAGTCTTGCTTTGGGACATAGACATAGACCGTGCCCTTCCAGCCTTGACAAGGGCTGGGACTTCCCTTTTGACACGGCTGAGTCCTTCCTCCTTATTCTCACCCACCTCTGCTAAGAGCTGGACTTGAAGGCCTGACATTTCCCGGTGACAGCTTTCATTGCCCTGGGGAGCTCCTAAGATGTAACTTCTTTTCTATGGCCTGTGAAGGCCATGTAGCGTGTCCATGTAGTGAGTCCAAATAATGCGCCCACGAAGTGCTGACCAAAGCAGCAAAGAATTGGACGTGGCTAATGAGCAGTTGGCTGATAGCTTGAGTTTCTTAACATCTGTTTGATTCTTTCCTTTCATTTTGGTCAGATGATGACTGGTTGAAAAAGTTTTCTAGGAAGACTCTTGAAGAGAGGAAAGAGGAAGAAGGGTCAGAGCCTCCCAAAGTGGAAACCCAGGAGGTGAGATTGCAGGCTGCGCTTCCAGAGAGGCTGGCGCTCTGCACCCAGCACACTTCTGCTGTGGATGGTGTTGGGGGAATTGAATGGAGAAACTGTGGGTGTCTTGTCCTTGTAGGGCACTGGGTGAGAAGTGCCTTATGTGTGCTTGGTGTCAATTTGTGACGGCTGTTCAACGAGGGGGTATCTCAGATGAGAAAGGACACCACCAGTACCCGTCATCCACCGATCTTTCCCGCTGCATCACTGAAGACTTTGGCTCCAGGCTCCCTGTCTTCCTGCTCCTACCCTGATTCCACAGAGGCCCCTTCCCCAGGTCCAGGGCTCCCCATGCCTGGGCACGTTCTCCTGCTTCTTGACACACATCTTGACCCTTGCTCCTCAGAATAATTCAGGGGCTCCTTCTCCTCTGTCCACCCTTTGCACAGTGGTGTTTCTCTGAGTTCCTTCCGTAGCGCTCGCCTCCTTTCTCCACGCTGTCCTTGTGCATTTCAGCCACTTTTGTCCCTTGTCTGAGATTATCGCAGCCACTCAGGCAGGGTTCTGGTGATTTCTTTATCTCTAGTCCTAGCCCTGACCTCCCTCCTGGGTTTCACATATTTCTGCCTGAATGTCTCACAGTCACCATAAATAAACAAAGCACATCCCAAGTGGATTTCCTCTTTCCTTTCACTCTGGTCTCCCTGTGTGCCCGATTTTAGCTAATTTTGCTGCCTTCTGGTCACTCAAACCAGAAGCTTCAGTTTATTTTAATTCACACATGATGTGTTGCCATATTCTGCTTATTTTATCTTTTAAGTCTTCCTGACTCTTTCCTCTCCTCTGTTTGTTCCTACTGCATTATCTTGGTTTAGCCTCCATCTTCTGTCCTGTGAATAATGATAGTAGCTTCCTAACTGGTCTCTCTGTCGCAGGCCTGCTTCCTCCTGATCTGAGTAGCCAGGAGGAGCTTTCTGAAGGATGGATCTGAGGATAATTGCTCTCCACAAGCATTTTAAGGACCTCCCTCATGTATAGGATTGAGTCTGGGCTACACCAGAGGCACAGAAGGGCTCTCCATGTTCTGACCCTGCTCATCTCTTTATATTGTAGCCCCATTTTACATTCTAGGAAACAAGAGACTATAGTTACCTATAAATCTGTAGTTACCTACAAATTTATAGTTACCTACAAATCTCACGTGTTGTTTTGTTTTTTAAAATTTGGCCGCGCTGCGTGGCTTGCAGGATCTTAGTTCCTGGACCAGGGATTGAACCTGCTCCCTCGACAGTGAAAGCGCGGACACTGGACCACCAGGGAGTTCCCAAATCTCTTGTGTTTCTGCATAAGCAGTTCCTTTGCCTAAAATGACCTTTCCAACTTAATCTGGCTAATTCCTACTCACCTTTCATCCCTCCCTTCTGGGCTTGCATGGCATGGGACCCGCTATCCTAGCATTTACTGCATTGTTTTGACATTACTTATTTAATGTATTTTAAATATTGCTTACTCTTTGCCGGGCACTAATGGCTTTACAAATATTTAATCCTATTGGCAGTCCTTTGAGGTAAGTACTATTATTATCCCCAAGTCTAGGTGACGAAACTAGGGCACAGTGAGGTCGAATAACTTGTGGACGTTACATAGCTCAGAAGTGGTGGGGCTGAGGTTTGAACCAAAGCTGTGGGGCTCTAGGATCTGTGTGCCTCTCACAGTTGTGGCTGCCCCTCCCTCACTGAGTAGCCAGTCCTTCAAGGGCAGAAGCCCTATCTTATTTAAGAACCTAGGGCTTGGCCTGAGAGCTCATACCTACGTGTTGACCTAATCCACACTACAAAGAGGTCAGACAGAGACAGTCGGGTTTTCTCTGTCAAACAGATGAGAAGGTTTCTATTGAATGTTTTATCGTCTAATCCGCCTTGTCCATTTGGAGCACTAAGCAAGGCCCAACTTCCTCCACTGTCTCCTTCCTGAGCACTTAGGCCCTCCTTGCTTCCACTGCAGCCAGCTTGTGGATATGCAGGGCCAAGCATAGAAAGGGGGTGGTGTTGCAGAAGTGGGTCCGTTTAACTGACTGAGGTGGGTGGGCTTGAACTGGGGCTTGAAGTTGTTGAGAGTTGTGTGTTTGGGGCCAGAAAAGCGTTGTTCTGTGACTGCAGGGGAAGGTGAAGGCGAAGCGAGCTGACATGTCTGAGGCAGTGAGATGAGATAAAATGCCTGAGGGGTGAGGCTCCAGGTAGACGGTGCTGAGGTCTCCCGTCACTGGGTGTCCAGCTGGGGGCCGTGGCTGGCCGTGGCCTTCTACAGCCCCATCAGGGCCCAAGGCCTTCCCCTGTCAGTGCTTTGCTCAGCCCGCTCGCTGCAGTGGGTTCTGGGGTGTCTTCAGAAGAACACTCACTCTTCTAGTCGGTGAGTCAGGCTGTTCTCTCTAACCTGGCCATTTCTCCTGCGTCTAGGGAGAGCCCGCTGTGAAAAAGGCCCAGTCAAACCCTCAGAGGTACATGGATATCAAGGTCAGGAACAAGCCAGCAGGCCGCATCCAGATGCTCCTGCGTTCAGACGTTGTTCCCATGACAGCAGGTGAGCAGGACTCCAGTCAGGATGGCCGGGAAGCTAGTGGCTGAGGAAGCTGCCTGGACTCCTGGGCCCTTGACTATTTCTACCTGAGTCTATCTGAGGCGTCTTGGATCCCAGCATCTAGTGACAAATGAGGCAGAACAGGCTTTTCTTTCTTTTTTTTGCCATGCTACATGGCCTGTGGGATCTTAGTTCCCCGACCAGGGATCGGATGCATTCCCCCTGCAGTGGAAGCATGGAGTCCTAACCACTGGACCCCCAGGGAACTCCCAGACCAGAACAGGCATTTTCGAAATTCCATAAAGGCTTAGGACTGTTAGAAAGAGTAAGCAGTTGAAAGTTTTGTGATTTGTTTTAATTACTCTCCCATTTGGTTTTATTGGGGTTTTTTTTTTTATAATTTTGTTTTGATACATTTTCAAATTTACAGATAGAAAGAATAAGAATTCTATACGAATAGTACAAGGAACTCTCATATGTCCTTTAACTGTTGATTAATTTACCTTTTTGCCCTTATGCTTTATCATTTTGTTTATATACATACATACATACATGTTGTTTTTTTTTTTTTTTTTGTGGTGTGCGGGCCTCCCTCTGCTGCGGCCTCTCCCGTTGCGGAGCACAGGCTCCGGACGCGCAGGCTCAGCGGCCATGGCTCACGGGCCCAGCCGCTCCGCGGCATGTGGGATCCTCCCACACTGGGGCGCGAACCCGGTTCCCCTGCATCGGCTGGCGGACGCGCAACCACTGCGCCACCAGGGAAGCCCCATACATGTATTTTTTTACCCCCATACTAGTTGAGAGGAAGTTAAAGACATACATCATTCTTCAGTATGAATTTCCTAAGAACAAGAATATTCTCTTACATAATCATAGTACAGCTATCAAAATCAGGAAATTGAACATCAGTATAACACTATTAACTAATCTTCAGGTCATATTCAAATTTCATCACTTATCCCAATATTGTTCTTTATAGTAGTGTTAACAATTTCTGTTCCTTGACAAGGAGTCACACATTGCATTTAGTGGGTGGGTCTCTTTAGTCTCCTTTTATTTGTAACAGTTTCTCAGTTTTTTATTGTCTTTCTTGATCTTGACATCTTTGAAGAGACAGGCCAGTTGTTTCTAAGATTGTTTCTTGGTTTGTCTTTGCCTGGTACTTCCGCGTGATTAGATTTAGATTATGTGTTTCGGCAGGAATACCTCAGAATAATGTTGTTTCCTCGTTAGTGCATCATATGAGGAAGTACTCGAGGTCAGTTCCAATGTTTGTGATGTTAACTTTGACCATTTGGTTAAGGAGATCTCTGCCAGGTTTCTCCCGTGGAAGGTTACAATTTTTAAGTTATAAATTAAAAGCTATAATTTTTCTCCTCACTATCTCCAGCCCATCTCCCAGAGGTAACTACTATTGACAGTTGTTGTACGTTACCTATTTCCTCAAATATTCATAATTACTCTTTTTACCCATGATCCTTTTTTTTGTTTGTTTCAATCTAGTTTTTTTTTTAATGCTTATCAAAGTCATAATTGCATACAGTTGAAAGAAAATTGTTCTTTGGAGTTTGTTACAAAACATGACATTCTTCTGCTCCCCCATCGTGATAATTTTTCTGCCCTGCCAGAGGCAACATTCTTTTCTTTTAGGTGATTATTTTGACTTTTATTGCTGTATCTCTGAAAAATATATTCATGTTACTGCTACTTGATTTTTCTCAGTTTTTGGCTGTTATAGGTCAGTTTTTCTGGGAAACAGACTCATGGAGAGGTGGATGCAGGAAGTTTATTGGGGAGTGATCTCAGGAACAACTTCTGTAAGAGAATGAGTGGAGTAGATGGGGCAAAAATAGAGTAATTGACCAGCCTTGCAGTCACACAGAGACCTCAGCTGATCCCATGGGGAGTTTGGGAGCTTGGCTATCCCTCCAGAATATCCAGCTCTGAATTTTAGGCCAGGGGGCCTAAAATTTTGTGCCCTCACATGGACCAGTCATGAATTCTGGCTGATTCCCAGGAGTGGTGAGGCAGCTCTCTTTGGCCAAAGGCATTTCCTGGATGGGACCCATCCTGGGGCTGGTAGCATCCAACACTCCTGGGAGGTGAGGGGGTGAGGGAATGCGGGTCTTGGTCTTAGAGAGGATCTGTGTGCTTAACCACAGCATCCACTGCAGTCCACCCACTTCGCAACTCAGATCTGCTTACTTCACCTGGGAACGGCTCCTCCAGGACTCTGGTTGGTCTCTTTTTCTGGGGAAATTTCTAGAGGAATGTTCGTGGAACTATAATCCCATTGCTGCTCTTGGTCTCAGAACCACAAACGATACTTGTCATCTCCCTCCTCTACTTTATTCCAGATTCCTCTCACCCTCACCTCAGCTGGCTTCTCTGCTTGTCTACATGGCTTACCTGATGAGGTGACCTAGACCTTTATCCAAGGGGATTTGAGCTCCTGGTCATTGTGCCCTTCCCAGGCCATGGCTGCCCATCAAGACTGGGCAGGGGAGTACAACAGAGGTCCCATGGGTTCCCCAAACATATTCTGACCAGCCCTGTTGTGTAACAGCAGACCTACCTCCTAAAGACCAAGGTCAAGAATCCCGCCAAGATGATGACTCCTTTTCTTACCTGCTTGTCTCCTGGCACAAGGAGCCTGAAGTGATCACCCAGTGGTGTAGCTTAAAGTGTAATGGGAGTCTGGTTGTCTCCACTGGTGAAGGTGTGCCCTCTAGGAGCCAGGACCTCTAGACCCACAGAGGCTTGAGTTGCAGGGATGGAAAGTAACAGGAGTGATGGTAACCAGGACCACTCCAGCTTCTACTTCTTGGTTCCTGGACCCCCAGGGACATAGCACTCGCTAATGAGCACTGATTTAGGGCTGTCCTTACAGGAAATCTTTTTTTTTTTTTTTGCCGAGCCATTTAGCCTGCAGGATCTTAGTTCCCCGACCAGAGATCCAACCTGTGCCCCCTGCATTGGGAGCAAGGAGTCTTAACCACTGGACTGCCAGGGAAGTCCCCAGGATATCATTTCTGATACCCTAATACTATCCTTCATAGAAACCTTTCTCCCCCTAATCTAGAATCATGCACTGTGTTTGTTGTGTCAGTTTAATCTCCTTTAATCTGGAACTGTTCCTCAGCCTTTGTCTTTTATGACATTGTCATTGTTGAAGACTCCAGGCCAGTTGTTTCATAGAATGTTCCTCATTTGAGTTTGTTTCCTTATGATTAGATTCAGGTTATTTTTGGTATTCTTTGCAGTACTCCAGAAGTGACATGTCTGTCTCCCTGTCACTAAGGTTGATTTTTCCATTACTGGTGAGGGTTACTTGGTTAAGGTTGTGTCTGCTAGTTTTTCCCACTCACAAGGTACTTTTATTCCCCTTTGTAATTGATAAGTGACTTTTAAGGAGACACTTTAAGACTTTTCACCTGGTGATTTTTGGTATTCTGTTTTTGATTCTAGACTAAGTCAATTATTACCATGATTGTAATTTTCTAATTATTGCTCCCTCTGTATTAAAAACATTAGCATTTCTACATTTATTCTAATTAGCCTTGTGCTATGAATAAGAGCTTTCTCTTCTTCCTTCCCCCTTTATTTGTTTTGCGTTAGTAGTCCGTGTGTTAGTGTGCACTCATGAGTCTTTTTCTTCATGTTCTACTCCATTACAGTCACTCACTTGTCAGTTGCTCAGACTGTCCTAAGTTTGGCCATCAGGAGCCCCCTCAAGTCTGCTCCTATATCATATCCATTTGACACTCATTTTTTGAGCATTTCCTTACTTTCTGGTACAATAAAAAGATCTGGGCTTATCTGGTACTCTCTCGGCTCTGACCCTGGAATCAGCCATTTCTCCAGGAAGCTCCTGTTCCTTTTAGTAGGAAATAATAATTAGAAATCAAGATCTGGATCCTGACTAGGTACACTGATTCTGGGGTGTCATTGATCCTAGGCCCTTTCAGCCTTTCAGTAGGAAGTGTGTATGTATGTGTGTGTGTATCTTTAAGTCATGAATTCATACTGATACTCTAATTTCTGTCTAATACTACATATTTATATCTCCTTTCTCCCACAACGAGAGCCTTGGCTCCCAATAACATCAGTATATTCACATACTGTTTATTCCTACAGTACAAAATAGTTTCAGAATTGCTACAATTGTACCACTACCAACAAACAGTTTTTTTGCAGTTCTTTTTCTTCAGTCTGTAAAGGGTCCAAATACTGTGTTCAAAGAGTTCTTAGATTCCTTTCTTTCCTTCTGTATGGCTAAGTTATCCATTTAACTTAAGTTCTCACTTGTTTCTCTTTGTGTTCTGTTTTTTTTTTTTTTTTTTGTGGTATGCGGGCCTCCCTCTGTTGTGGCCTCTCCCGTTTCGGGGCACAGGCTCCGGACGCGCAGGCTCAGCGGCCATGGCTCACGGGCCCAGCCGCTCCGCGGCATGTGG